>NW_020230089.1:2537500-2621353 GCF_003227715.2 Harpegnathos saltator
AAACTCTATGGCGGCCGATACGTCGAAGGACTATCGATTTTATTGCGCGGCGCGATCGTACCTCCATCCCGCTGTCGAGGAAGGATACGGTATTCCGCGCGCAGATAACTCGTCGAGGATAACTCGCGATTTCGCGAGGGGCGCTCGGGGAGGGACGATTTACGATCCACCGTCGAATCGAGGACGAAGATACGGTACTGCGAAAGTACGAAAAAAAAGTCCTTCTTTCTCTTCAACACTTTCATCTCCCTTTCGGAGAAACGATTTATCGTCAAGTCGGGGACGAGTACACGACATTGCGAAAACTTACGAAAACTCCTTTCTCTCGTTGACTGTTTCTCCCTTCACCCTTTCTCGAACAAAGTCTCGTTCGGTTAATAAATTCGAGGACACACCTCACGCGAATGACTCCAACGGCGAGTGACGTCGTAACTCTGGATTTTTCTTAGAAGAGGTAACTGCATGAGCACTTAAAGGAGCGGACGCGTACGCAATAATCTGCCCGCTCGTGGAAGCCCTTGACGCGAATACGCGCGATACGCCGGCTGCGTGGCTTTAAATTATGAAGCGTAAACTGCATTCTGAACGGTAAATTACCCGATACGATAGGCGACGGGATCGCGAGACGCGGTCCGCCTACGCGCCCACGTCGAACCAGATCCGTGTCTCTAATTCTGTGTAACGTTGCGCGCCCGTCTCATGTACGACGGATAACACACGTAACATCGTGTACCTCTCACGTCGTGCGCCGTGAATTATTGAGACGATTACAATCGCTCGAGACAGTGCTTCGCACGATTATTCGTGAATTTCCTCGCCGTGTGCCTCGAGAGAGAGAGAGAGAGAGAGAGAGACGCCGCGATTCGTCGGCTTCCCCATGAGCAATTGTCTCAAACGTCCGAGAAATACGGCCCCGGTCGCGCTTTGCCTCAAGAAATCGCCGGTGGTCGTTGGAAAGTTCACTCGGCGATCGATCGACGAGCGTAAGACATCGCGATCGTAAAAATTGCCATTAGCAGGAAATTATTAAAGGGGGGATTACATGCGCAGCAGACCTTTTCCAAACCAATTTTTACGAATTTTTTTAACAGAAACGGTAGGATCAATGGACTTGAAATTTTCATAATGTATTCACTGATGTTTAAAGTATAAAATATAAATTTGTTACTATCTATGTGGAATATACACATAAAAGTTTAAACGCGTTTATCTGGAAACACCGTTTTCTTAAACTTTCGACACGATTATGCAAAAACTACTGAACCGAATAACTTGAAATTTTTACACGATATACAATATTTTTACAATATATAGTAGACGTGTAGTTTTCAGCCCTACCTCGAACACAGTTATATTATATTTTATTCATTTTTTTTAAACATAATTACAAGTTGAAAAAAGTTTCATTTTCGAAAATATTTTTGAAGAGTTATTATTTTCCCAAACTTGGCTTCACTGCCTTCATTTTGGTACGGGCAATATAATGGCAACCGTATATTTTTAAAATCTCTTATTTTTTGACTTCAGAGTAGTGAGAGGCCCGGAATTACGTATGTCGACAGCAAACATAGAGCTCGCAAACAGATGACTGCATATTTTTATCTATAATTACAAATTGGATCGGTTCTTGTGATTCAATAAAATTTATTTTATACTTTGAACATTAATGAATACACTGTAAAACTTTCAAGTCCATTGATCTTTTGAACATTTCTGTTAAAAAAATTCGTAAAAATGGCCTTGAAAACGGCCTTCCGCATGTAATTCCCCTGTTAAACAAGTATCTTTCGCCCCGAGAAAATAGTGGGACGTCGAAATATATCTCCTCATCGAATGCAAATTCGTATCCGATCAGAACCGTGGGCCTGTACGTATCAGTGCGCGCAAAAAGATATCGCAGAATCGCGAACCGACCGCAGTCGCAACTGCCTTCGAGTGCAGCGCACGACGAGGTAAAGATGACGGCGACGGCGACAGCGGCGGCGGTGGCGGTGGCGGTGGCGGGAAACGCGCGGGTATTCGCGCGCCGATACGGTTCGTTCGCGATCGGAATTTCTCCTTTCTTCTTATTTAATATCGCCGAGCGCGTGCTCGCACGTTCGCGGCCACAGCCGTGGCGACGGCGACGGCGGCGGACATGCATTTCGCGGGAACAGAAACAGGGGTACCTCCCGCCGCGGCGTCGTCGCGTCTCCACCTCCTCCTCTTTTTCCTCTGCCCCCCTCGTTAACCGATGGGAACAGATTTCTGATTGCGTCTCCGACCAGCGGGCTGCTGAATGCTGAATGCCGCACATGGTGCAAGCGAGCACCTCCGGCGGATTTCGCAAAAGGGATCGTTTCCACCAGGCCAAGCCCATCCATCCATCCAGCGCGTTGTTACCGAAATGTAGCGCGCGCGCGAGCGTCACAGTACCGTTAACATTCTCCTTTGTTCGTTCGAACCTGCAGCATGCGCCGAGCATGAAACGAGGAAACGAGCGGGCGAACAAGCTCGCCTCGCCATTAATCGAACCGCGATCGTCCGGCGACCTGGCGATATGCGCGATCGGGACCCTCGTCGTGGATCACGGCGACCGTTATGGTCACTTTCGGATTTCGCAAACGTCACCACTTTCGTTGACTTGACCGACGAGGAAAGTCCGCGAGCGGCCTCCGGCCGACTAACTCGCGTTAACGTTATCGCGCTCGCTTCGGCGGTTTTTCAAAATGGTCGCGCGCGGACGCTTAATCATGCTAATAGCTTTTCCCCCCGGTGAGTGAAATTTTTCGTTTCTCTTCGTGATTTACCGCCGTTCCTCGCGGTGTCCGCGGAGAACTCCATCCGAGCGACTCCGCCGCGCCGCGCCGCGCCGCGCCGCCGGGATTTCGTAAATCGGTCGTTTCGCATGCGAAACCGACCTACCATGCCGCCGTGAGTTGCAAAAGTCTTTCTTCTCCTTCCTAAACGCACGAAGGAGTGGAAGAAGCAGAGGAAGAAGAGAAGAAAAAGAGACGAAGACGAAGACGCGCAGAATCGACCGAGAGACCTGCACTGTTTGGAAATGTTGGTTGGAAACCACCGTTTGCCAAGAGATTTCTTGCGGCTAACTGTGTATTATGTACGCGTTTAACCGCTTAGGCTTCTCGCTCGAATATCTCGACTCGTTATCATCTAATCAACCGCGCAACAGCTGCGGGAC
Organism: Harpegnathos saltator; assembly: GCF_003227715.2. Taxonomy (NCBI): domain Eukaryota; kingdom Metazoa; phylum Arthropoda; class Insecta; order Hymenoptera; family Formicidae; genus Harpegnathos; species Harpegnathos saltator. Next base: position 2,540,682 of record NW_020230089.1, read on the forward strand.
GATTCGCTTAGACGCGCGGCGACCGCGTGGCCCAGCAACAACGCCTGATCATTTTCGCGTAATATTCTTCACAATGCATGGTCCTCCAAAGTCTAATTACTCAATACTCCTTCATGCACGCACACACATAAAAACACACACACACACGAGCGCGATTTTATCGATTAAACTTCTCGTGCGCGCACATTACACATGTAAATTAAAATTATTCACAGCTCAGCGTAGATCTCATTTCGGATTCCGGGTTAATTTGAATAAATCGAATTCATTATGAATGAGTAGCAGAGCAGTGTCGGCGTGTGCGTGTAAGAGATTTATTAGAGAAACTCCCCGTAATGAATTCGAGGGGTGGCCCATGCGCGCGCTCGTCGGCTCGCCGCTCTGTGTGTGCTCTCGCGCGATTAACACACTGATTAATTACATAACGACCTGTCGAGGGATCAAGTCCACCGAGATCCGGCCACGCGACGATTCCGCGGCTTGGCCGGATAGACTTCTAATTCGTCCTGTTAAATTCGTCTCGAGTAACGCGCGATATCGATCGACTTATCGGAGCGACCGAGCCCGGTAAAAGGATCAAGCGCCACAACGGCGCGTGCACGGTCCAACGAACGCACATCACTCGCCCGTGCAAGAGCCACCTGTCAACTTTGTTGACGAAGGCGCCGCGAAAGACCCGAATTGAGAAGCAGAACGAGAGAAAAGCAGAGCGACATCCTCGGGACGCGGGTCGCGAGTTTTACTCCCCGGCCCGGGCTCTTCGGCCCGGTCGCCGTGCGTGCACGGGTGCGTGCACATGGGTGCACGTGTATGTGTGTGCCAGTTATCCAACGGCGCGGACATTACGTAAACTGACATTTTCGCGGCTAACGTGAGCTAGCGCGAGCGAGCGCGCGAGCATACGATTCCACAGCTGGAAAGCCAGCGAAACGTGGCGTGGCGTGGCGTGCGCCGATCGACGACGACGACGATGGTGAGGCTTTTGGTGGCTGTTTATTCCGGTGTGTCGCGTTTTCGCGAAAATATCGACAGGCAGGCGGCGATTGTGTCCGAGAAAGCGAAATTAGCAATTAGTTCTGCGTCCGGTCAATTTGCAATTAGCCGCTGATATCGCGCGCGTGCGAACAAGCAGCGCGCGCGATCGTGGGAGCGTTTTTGTGGCAATTAAAATGAGCCGAATGAGCCGGAAGAGTCTCGTGTGGATCGACGAGTCGTGCTCACACGATACGGTGAAAACGAATCTGCTCGAGTGAGTCGTTCGACGAACGAAGCCGGACCCCGAACGAAGAAACGTGTTCTCGTACGCGTGATCAATCTCGCCGGGCATCGCGGATATACGCGCACTCGAAATGGTCTCTCTGATGTGTCGGGCCGGCCGAAAAAGGAGGCAAAGAAAACACAACGAAAGAAAACATCGCGACTGCCGTCGGGCCAGCATGGTGAAAATCGTCGGAGCACGGCGATCACCACAAGCACGTGTTCATCGAGAGAGCCGTGAACGAGCGATGAATAAAAATCGGGGGAAGAGCTCTCGCTCGGTACGAAGGCGCAAGATTTTCCACGATAGCTCCGCTATCGCGACCTTCGAACGTGATTTCGATAAGACGGCTCGCCCGTCGGCGCCGGAGAATTCGATCATTTCGCGCGCGCGAATAAGTGCAACGATCGCGCGAAAGGGGGATAAATCGGCGCGAAGATGCGCGTAAACCCACGCCCGCGGGGATTACGTCGACGGCGAGTCGCGACTGCTCGAGAGACTGTTTACGAGGACGATACACCGCGAGAGGAGAGGCATGTGCGCGATGAAGCTGCAATAAAGCTGCTGAACATTTTCCCAGTAAAAACTCAATAGTCTCTTTGGTCGCTCGCATCGTGTCTGGACATGCGAATTCATTACGACTGCTGATTGCTCAACTCAGCTAATCCGTCATCTTGACAGCTTGGCGTTATTATTGTCAGCATATATCATATCATTATCATATTATATCAGACGGTAAACAGCAAATTTGTCATACGTATTTCAGATCGTATCACGTCTTATATTATATCGTATCAAATCGTATTTTTTGTATCATATATCGTATCATACCGTATTACATGGCATTATATCATGTCATTATATCATGTCATTATATCAATCATTAAATCCAGACGCAATTAGAAAGATTAGTGAGTTTCGATAAGTGTTAGGATTTTACAGAAGCCTCGTACACATACGTGCTACTAATGTGTAAAATGTCAACAGCGATCGTGAAAGACGGAGACGGCAAAACGAGAGACACGAAAGCGTGTTATTATGTCCGAAGGAATAAATCCCCGACCCGACCGACTCGGCGGCGGCGGCGCGGCGGCGGCCGCCGATTAAGCGACACTCTTACACTCCCGAGAAAGTGTCGTTAAATTCAATCGATCGTTCGCTCACCCGCTCGCTCGCTCGCTCGCGTAGCGAGCGAATCGCTTGTTATTGATAATCGTGTTATTAAGGGTGGATTCATCGGACGCTTCGAAGAATCTCAGCTACGTAATAACGTTATTACAATCTGCCGTGTAAAAACGCTTATAAATCACCCACTGAATTATATCCAAAGTTACGCGCGAAAAGGTGACACACTCACCCACTCTGGACGCGACCGCCAGGATCAGCAACACACCGCTCACGATTATCATCTTCCCTCGTCGCTCGTGGCCGCTGACGTAGGTTCACGATTCGTCCCGGTCCTGGGCAGACAGAAGCAATCGGGGTGGATTATTCAATTATCCCGCTATTATGCTCGTTATTAAATTGTCTCGCTTTGTCTCTTCACTCTCTCTTTCTTTTCATCTGTCAATCATTCTCTCTCTCTCTCTCTCTCTCTCTCTCTCTCTCTCTCTCTCTCTCTCTCTCTCTCACATTCTCTCTTTCACTCTCTTTCACTCTCTATCTTTCTTTCGTTCGTTTTCTCTTTTTCTTTATGCGCGACTCTCACACACCGATTATACGAAGCGAAGGGGTGAGAAACCGACGGCGCGACTCCCGGCACGTCAGTTGCAATCGAAATTCGCTCGGGCCCGCTCCGCGAATCCCAAGAGCTCCGTACGCCGAGGTTATCGATGTGATCCCGTGAGAGGGGAAGCGATCGAATAATCCACCCGGGGTGCGGTGTCTCCTTCGCGATTCCCTCGGACGCGAGAGCGCGGCGCAAGGCGCGAGACTGCCTACGAGAACCGCAGCGGCGATGCAGCGCGCCGTTGTTCAGAACCGCGGGAGCGCCATGGACGTTCGCAGAACATATGCTACGGTCACGAGGAGAGAAAGGTGACTGGGTATGCGCGAGGCGTGCTCGATGCCTCCTGTCTTCGCGGCATAGTCACCTTTCTAGCAAAAGCGGCGGCAACGAAGAAGGGAGTCTTGGTGCGCGCTGGTACCACCACCGGTGTGATCGCCCACTACCTCCTCGACGGCCACCGCCACCGCCGTTCACGATCATCGAAAGCTGCGGAGTGGGGGCGGCCCCGGTGCTGGACACCGCGGAGCGGGCCGGCCACCTCCGTCGTCCGCGAAAACCGCCTTTTCCCCGGAGCTTTTCTCGCCTCCTCGTCACCGCAAGGCAAGGATTGTTAACCCTGAAACCATTCTCCGCTTCCTGCGGCCAAGGTGGTGTATTGGTGGTGGTGCCGGCGCGCGCTGTTGGTCAGAGAGGGTTGCGCGTTTGTTTCAGTGTCTAGTGGGGAGGCGCGCTCGCGGATCTTCACGCGCGATTCCCATTCCCGTTCGTGCGGCTCTCCGTTGCCGAGAGGAAACCTTCGGTTTGTGTCCAAACTAGGACACTGGAAATCGAGGCTCGCGGATCTTCATTGGATTGGAACTTGAGCAAGGGGTGAAATCGGAGTTGACTCGTCGTTATTCTCTAATCTCTCTTCTAATCTCTCTGATCTCCACAGTCGCAGATTCTAATAAGTAATCTGAAGACTGCAACGCAGACTCGAAAGGAAACAGTTGTTTCGTAATCGTGGCTCGACAATCGCCTACCTGTTGCATGAAGATTACCGTCTTATTGTAATTGTTATTTTATTGCATATATAATAGTCGTATAATTGGCATTTCATGGCAAAGGGAACATGGGACATTGCGAACGGTCGGTATAAAAAACAAATCCGTCACGTGTCTGCAGCAGTTTCCCTCTGCATTCCGTCTATTACAATTTCGAGGTGTGTATTTAAATAAAAGTAGCGTTATGTACTCGCATAAATTGCCAAGATCGTCCGCCAGATTGAATCTGATTGAATCTCGCTCACCACCGACGTTCACGGGCAACGGATCACCTTCGTCCTCTTCCGTGCGCTCTTCGCTTACTTTTCGCTTCACTCTCACTCTTGGTCCCTTCATCTCTCTATAATTTTAACATCGCGATCGTTACGAAATACTGTAGTCACTCATCGCCGAACTAATAATACGTAATTATGATGACCACCTACCAGACAATGTGTGCTCTGTTTCTTTGGTTTTTCTTTTTTACAAAACAGTTTATTTCTCTCTTTTCCCATATAAAATGACTAACACTATCATATTACACGTTATTCTTTCTGTTCTTTCTTTCTTGCGCAATACAGTTATATGGAAAATGTGTTCAACGGATCAGAGAATCGTCTCATATCAAATAGAATCAAAATATATCCGCGATCGCCGCGTGGTGAGAATTTCCCTCGTGCGTTCGTACGATCGAGGGATTGCGCTCGCCAGTCGGCGACCGAGGGTCATTAATTAACAGTCGGAACATATCCGCGTCCGGGATCATTTCGCCGTGGGTTCGCGATGGATTAGTGTGTTTACCAGCTTCTATATACATCTAGATACTAATTTACAAACATTTATCGATCGACGCGAATCAAATGTGGGATAATAATAATGAAAATTGCAGACATACATTGTATCGCTGAGAAATAAACGAACGAACAATAACGGGCGATCGTTAAACACACATTATGCGTAACAAGAATATAATAAAGATTCTGATTACCTCGCGGAGGAGGAGGAGGAGGAGGAGGAGGAGGAGGAGGAGGAGGAGGAGGAGGAGGAGGAGGAGGAGGAGGAGGAGGAGGAGGAGGAGGAGGAAGAGGAGGAGGAGGAGGGGGGGAGGAGGAGGAGGAGGAGGGAGGGGAGGATGAGGAGGGGAGAGGGGGAGGATGAGGAGGGGGAAGAGGTGGAGGAGGCAATCGTTCTCCTGAATCTAATGCATTCGCGCGTGAGCGCATGCTCTCCTGAAATCGTAGAAATACATACATGTGTGTGTGTGTGTGTGTGTGTGTGTGTGTGTGTATATATTATATGCGTAAAAATTATATAGAGCTCCTTTAATATTCCTCTGAGTTATTATAAAAATCATTATTATATAAAACACACAATAATCGAAAACATATCACATACAGATAGCTTCCGTCCTCAGAACGCGTAGACGAACACAGAGACGCCGTATTGATTTACGGTTCTCCTTATATCGAGGAATTATTACACATTAACGCTTCTCTCCCTCCGTCGTGTATAACAGCGCACGTTTATCGGTATAAACGACTAGACATTGTTGCGACATTGTTACTTTTTGCAGATGGGGGTAGGAAGTTTCTTTCCTGCGTCTTCCTTTTTTTCTTTTTTTTTGTTTGTTTTTTGAAACGTTCCTGAGAACTCGGCAGTATTCGAATGAAAAGATGCTTGTACGGCATAAATCCGAGAAAGACGCACTTGTGAATCAGTGCGACACACATAACGAGCGATCGCGAAGTAAATGCAACGTATGCGGCGATATGTATGCATAGTTGAACAAATTGACTCTCTTTATTGAATCCTCATACCGTCGGACACAAGATCGGTACACGGTTATGAGTTCAAATATAAGAACTCTCCTGCTTTTCTCTCCACCTTTCTTTCTCGCTGATCAAACGAAAGGTCAACAACGCGAATAATTTATGCGTTATTAAAATGATTCGATAGCTGGAGAAAGATCGACATTAACGATCGCGTTAAAGCTCAACGTCTTTACAATTGTTTTAAATACAAACGAATCTCGCTCACACGTCTCTCTTCGATATATGGAATATCGGCTTCTTTCCGTAATGATTACCGAGAACACTCGGCGAAGTCTATATTCTGATACCCTCTTAACGACATCTCACGACGTTTTCTCTTTCTCTCTTCTCTGAGTCTAAAAGGATTATACACGAATACATTTATTCGGATAGAAAAACATTTTGCAAATCTCTATGATTAAAAATATTATCATTATACATACAAACGATATCTCTTTGCATTTTTTTTTCTTTTCTTTCATTATCTTAAATACATTAGCATCCATCAGTGTGCGAGAGCGCGAGAGAAATCACGCGCGCAATCTTCGCGCAAAAATTCGCGAAACTCTTTCTTTCCTTTTTTTTTCTTCTTTTTTCTTTGCTTTGTCATCGAATTGCTCGAATTGTGATCTTAATGGCCGGTCTGAAAAGTCCAAGTGTTTTTGTTAAATAATTTCTTTTTTATTAACTATGAAACGATCTGTGTATATGTACATCGATTGAATCGCGAGTGACCTCTCGGCTAAGCGAGAGGTCCGATCGTCGAATAGAAACGGCGTATATCGTCGCTATTCTCTACAATTTGTACAAAATTACTCGCAAATAAATCGCAGACTTATCACCATGAGGTCCTTGCCGAATAAACGGACTTTGATTTGATTGCCCGATGAGACAACGAGGATAAACCTAGTATGGCGGTAGAGTAGCTCACAACAAACGCGCAAATGTAGCTGCGTACTAGACATGCGCGCTCTCGCGCGTTTGCACTTTTAGACGATGACACAGTAGGTCTGCCCTTTTCTTTTTCTTGTTTCTTTTCTTTTTTTTTTTTTCGCTATGTATACTCACTATACTCCCTCGCAAATTTTTCCTCTTCGCTCTTTCCTAATCCCCTCCGGCTGCTGAAACTGTGTACAACAAAAAAATATGCGGACACAGTACGTAGCATAGCGCACAGCTGAAAGGAAACAGACCCAGCATCCATCGCGCGATGGCATCGGACACACGCGCACGAGAAATTAAATATTCGTGCGCGTAACCGAGCGTCGTGTGTACGTGTGTGGGTGTGAGTGTGTAAAATTCTAGTTGCTAACTAGTTCAATTTGCCTATACTTTTTGCGCAGATTGCTGACAGAGTCTTTGAACAGTACGGGGTCCAGCCGCATGTTGGATCGCAACAGCGGCATGTATCCGAACACCGCGACGAACGTATTCATACACGTTTGTCGTTGTATGAAGTGATCTGGATCGTTCCACGGTGACCTGAAACAGTGGAGAGAAGCCACGTGTATTTTTAACAAACGTGACGAGATAAACGACAAGCGATACGCTTTACGATGCTATGACAATACTATTGGTGCGAAATGCAACATGACACGTCACCTACACGTCACCTACCTGATGCCAGCCACCGCGGTGTCTTTATACAGCTTCCGCTGTGTCACTTTGATAGGCGGCCTCCGGGTGACGTGACTCACCAGGAAGTTCATGAGAATGTCCTCGCAATTCTGCGACTGCTCGACGGTCTTGTGGAGAGTCGAACTCAATAATTCGGTGTAAAGAGTATTGTAGTAACGGTGATAAAACGCGGCACCGGTGAGAATGATACTATAATCGTTCGTCCACTTGCTCGTGTAACCCCAGGAACGCTACAGGCACACAACAGGTGTTGATGAACTTGCAAAACCTCATACAGACCGACGGGAGACGAATTTAACTTGTCCGGATCGCGCGTACTCACTTTTGAGTCATCCCAATAATGAGATCTCGCTGGATATCCAACTATTCGATCGGGAAAAGAGCGCCAGACCGTGAAGGCGAAATCCACCTCGTCGCTGTTCAGAGTGGCGTCTTCATCGAGAGACAATATGGCACTAGTTTTGATTAAAGGATGAGGGTAGAAACGCTGCGATATACCGTCAACCGCGACCACATGGATCAACGCTTTGATCCCTTGCCAACGCGGCCTCCTTGGCACCGGAACGTCCGAGTTCCACATAAGTATTATCTTCAAGGAGAAATAACATATGCGTTATATCAGAACATCGGAATATTGCGCAAAAGGAGATGACGGAAAAGTTGATGGAAGGAAAAAAAGAAAAAAAAAAAGACAGAAAAGAGATAGGACATGAGCATCTTACCTTATCTAAATATTTGCTCTTCGAGAGACTCTTAATCAGACGATAAAGAACGGCGGTGGAACCCAATTGTGAGTAAATGATGGCAGTGAAGGTGTTACCAGGGTTACTGTTCGAGAACGGGAGCTCCTGCTGACTGTCGGCAAATTGCGGCAGGATCGCCAGACCACCAGGACTGGTATTCCAAACGACCCTTTCCCGCGCACCTTCCCACGGCAAGCGTTCGCGAATATTCTAGAACGACGATTGAAATTAACGAAATCGAAAATAAGACAGATCTCGAATTGAAGGACGCACGAACACACGAACTCACCTCGAATACGGTGAATACGATTTTCTCGATGGACGAAAAATATCTCTCCCACAGAAACTGCGTTTGCTGCCGCAATTTAAGAATTTGTACATTGGACACGGACCGCACTATATCTGGAATCTGCGGAACATGCGGAATTGAAGTTATATTAGGAGACAAGGAGTGAAAACAGAGAACTCGGCTCCCGTAATCGGAAGCGTGTTCCACGCAACTTACTTGAAGTAACAGTCTTTCGTCGGAAAATATAACAGCCTGAGTCCAATCGATACGTTCGTGGAAGGGAAGAGCCCAACCGTTACTTAAGATAACTGGAATACATCCCGCTCGTAAGGCTTCTAGGAACCGAAAGCTGCCCAATCGTCGTCCTCGTGGGACCAAACAAAACGTAGCGTTCATTAATAGAATCTCATAGTCATACCTGTTAAGAGAAATAGACGCGGTTAAATCTTCGCTGCTTGAAACTTGAGAGAAACTGCTTAAATTACAATATATAGGGTGAGTCACCTAACGTTCGATTCCAAAATACATCTGTTCTATATATTAGAGGAAAATATGCAAAAAAAATAAATTATGTAGTTAGAAGGCATAATTCCTTATTTTCAAATATATAAAAAAGAAAATAACGGATGTACCTTAGAATCAAATATTAGGTAACTCATCTTGTATATCGCGAGATAATACGGACACTTTTATGGTTGATTTACGTTACTCACGTATCGTACTCCTGATTATCTTGCTGACAGTGTTCGTCCTGCAATTCCCGCCACGCCTTGCCGTGGCGGCAGGTGGTGACAAACACCAAGTCTTTGCCGTTGTGCAGGTGATAGAGAGCGTTCCTCGTCTCGGATCCGATCCCGTGCACGTATCGTTTCCCTTTGAAAGCTGCCACGTACTTTTTGTTGCTAGGGAAATTGTTCTCCAACGCCTGTCCGGGCTCGCCGCCGCGTTCCGGGTGTTGCTTGCCGAACAACGGTATCGACACGTCGAAATCCGGGCGATATCTGAAGATAGACATACTGGCCTTGGCAAGTATCGCGTAGCCTACGTCGAAGACCAACGATTCCTCCGCGTAGTCGGGCCACGTGCCAGAGTATAGATTGAATATTAGATGATTCCTGCCGTTATTCCAGTACGGCAGGTGCAGTAGTTTGGAGGGCAGGTTGTGTACAAATTCAGTGGACAAGGGGTCCCTATCTAACGTGTCCAGGGCTAAGACGAATATACATGCCCGGGCTGGGTCCGACGTGTAATACCGCGACTCGGTGATAACGTTTAATATTTTTTGGTATAATGGACTTATCACATCCTCAACTGGATACACGTACACGGTGAAACCCTGCTTGCATCGCGTGAAATCGAAGCAGGTCTCCATACGGCAATGCCTCGTGCGCTGGGACATAGCCAGGTTGCCGTTGGATGTCCTTAAATCTTTGTCGTAGAACTCTTCGTTTAGACTTAAATATGAAGGCAATCGCTCGTAAGGCAACTGAGATCTGCCTGTCCATTTTTCGCTTTTCAAACGGTAACCGCCGAAATAACAGTAACCAAGAAACGCGCAGGTTACAAACAACAACAAATAGCGTTTCTTGGCTTGCATCTTTGATACAGTCAGGTTATACAAAGGTATGCGGCGGTTCTAAGCATTATTTCTCGAATGTGAATAGATCTATACGTAGTCACAAGCACATAATGCTATTTATGTGGCTTAAAAGTCCCTCCAAAACGCAGTCACTGTTGCTCTCTTGTATTGCTGCAACAAGACAAAGATTTACATGTGTCAAACATGCTTTTGGCAAAGAGACACTTTCTGCGAATATACATATGCGTTGAATATGTGGGAACTTACAGGGATATTTGCAGGAGAAGTACTTGTAGGAATACTTGTGAGAATTCTTAAAAGAGTACTTGCACAATCCAAAGTCTGATATAGAAAGAAAAGAATTTGCAGTGAAAAAGCTCAAAAGAACAAGATTCAAAGCCTTCAACCTATATTTTTAAAACCCAAATAAGATACTTAAAACGCAAATGAGAAGTGATAACGTTCTATTTTATTGGTATTATTATCGCACTGATACATTATGCATACTTGATACAAGCACATTTGCACGCATTTGTTGACATAGCACCATTATCACTGTACCATTATCATTACATCAAGTATAAACCTCCTATAACGACAAATTAAAATCGCCGAATAAACAAGGTGAGCATTTCTCGCAAATAAAAGGGAGAGAAACTCGAGACGAGATACTTTTTTGCAAAGTTACCTGTCTGAAATCAGGGTGCGCAGTAGCTGTCGACAGGAACGACTTGATCCTCGCAGGGCACATGACGAAGATTAACGGATTGATATGCGGTCGGTAATGAACCCCCACGTAGGCGGCCTCACGACGAGGATTACTTCAGAACACGTCGCGCGTAAAAAAAAACGTAACCAAAAGGCGGGCGAGAAAAATGCGTCAACTGCGCGACGAGCGCGCGGTCCCGTCGTTGCAGGGATTAATCGGTTGGGCGACCGTTTGGTCAGGATAACCTATAAACGAATCCGGAGGTCGCGCGGTCGACGAACACGCTGCACTACCACGTTGCTGCGAAACGGCAAGTACGAGCGGTGCGATTCATGACGCGATCTATGTCTTGTCCGCGAACGCACACCGTCGCGTCGCGTCGCCTCGCACCGCACACGTCTAGGTTAGTTCTGACGCGCAGCAACACCGTCGTCGGGCCCGCCGGCGATCTTACGCCCGTATTACATTTTCGGCCGATGTTGGCGGACACGCGTGACATCGATCGGCGAACGTACGCGAATGCAAGATCATCGTCGCGCGCGCGCGACCGCAGTGCGTGAGATAATTGGCTTTAAAATACAAAGAATCACGCGATGACGTTGAGACGATTGTAGACTGTCAGGTCGCCCGTCGATCACGCTCTCTCTCTCTCTCTCTCTCTCTCTCTCTCTCTCTCTCTCTCTCTCTCTCTCTCTCTCTCTCTCTCGCATTTGCCTCACGAGAGACGCATCACGACGCACGATAGATTCGTTCCTCCTCAAACTGCACCATCGATAGAGTGCGATTATCGAAGACAGTCGACTTGAATCGACTGCTGATGCACACGAACGGATAATCGAAGAGCACCGACTTTACCGATTGCTTTCTTCTCGCGAACGCCACCGCGAAATGTGCGGTAAGATTTGAAGGGCAAGCTGTTCGACCAATCACGGTGGAGAATCGTCGTTTGAAATTTCAATTTGAAATTCACCACTGTGATTGGCCGGCTTCAGAAAGAGCATTAATATTATCGCTCGCGTTTTCGTGTACGCATTATCGGCCATTTTGTCGATCGTTAAAACATCGCAAAGGAATATGCCGGACTGGATTTTTAATGGAATTAAACTTAACGTGTCCTGCGTTTTTTACGCGCTATCTTCGCTCGCGCCCTCGGCGCCAAACGACGATGCGCTCTTTCCCCTTCGTGTTCCTTCCTTCAGAATTCGCTTAAATTGCGACGAATGAAATTCAGCGTGTGAAAATCGTTAGTCCGTTACTCACCATCCTTCTCGACCTGAGCGGCTCCAAGACACAATTCGCAGCAACCTGAACTCTGGATCTCTGAGACGCGACGAATACCTTCAGACTCGGCACTCCCGAACAAAACAGTGTCGCGGCACTCTCGACGATGATTCGCAGTCGAGACTCTTCAACCAGATCGACGACGCGGCGATTCGTTGAACTTCGAACGGACATAACGGCACAACGCGCGCGATACTCATGGACGACACTTCCGATAACCCGCGACTTTCCATGAGATATTCATTCTCAGCCGGGTATCCGGCGTTACTTCGTCGCGATAAACTCGCGCGATACTCACTCTCTCGACGGTGCTCCCGACCGCGACAGCATCGAAAACGACGAAATTCGAACTTCGAGTTACCGCCATTGCGCGAATAGCGAACACGCCTTATTGCTCTTGATATTCCTGGATGAAACGCTCATTTGTTACCTAAGAATTCCGTTCTTTGCAATATTTTATGATATTTCGCGGTAACAAGTGCGAGAGACTCACTTCGGCCTATCCGGCGACGAAACTCGTCTACGACGAGCCAAAATCCCGGGAAACTTCTCAAATCCCTGCAACTGTCGCGACGCGATCGTTTCGTAACTGAACGAACTTGCTGATGATTGATGAAATAATTTGGGCCGATCCGTTCCGATATTCACTGCCAGTACTGAAGATACATAGTTTGTGTCACGTATACTATAGATTATCAGTGCTGGCAGTGAATATCGGAACGTAGCCTTGATCTTATTTAAAAAATCGAACAATTCGGAGGAATAAAAGGTGCTCAAGACGTTTCCGATGTCTAAAATATTGAATCGATATATAAAATATGAAATCAAGTATTTAGATTAAGGAATACTATTGTTACTGTAACGTTTATACTTTAATTGCTGCATCGGTTTTGATTTGATAATTGAAAATGCATAGTGTGACGTAGAGTCACGTGGTCTCACTATCAACAGTTCGTGTCGTCGCGCGGAGGGAGGTTAGAATTCGGCGATTACTTTTATTGTTTTCGGCAAATGAATTGACAAATGAGGAATGGGTAAATAAATCGAATTTTTCATATTTTCGGGTAGTTTCTTTTTCTCGTCCGACACGTCTGTTGGAAGGTAATTTTGACGCGTCTTTCATGTGTTTCCATGGGAATTTGTTATTACTTATTTACAGAAACTGAGTCATTGAGGGGTTTTGATTGTTTGTCGGCACGATAGCGGTTCTCGCGAAGGTAATTAACGTACAGTATTTGATTAATAATGCAAGTACACGCAAATTAACGTGTTTCAGGCTAGAATGGCCGAAAGTGTACACCTATCGATTCACAACTTGGCACTTTTCGGCCGATTCTCGCGCGTTAAACTTCCTCGGAAAATACGTGTTACACGATTTCTGACGGTGATAGAATCCTCGCGAAAGAGACATGTTTCTCCAAGTTGCGAAAGATATATTGCGAACTCTCATCGTTGTTTACAAGGAGTTTTCACTGGAGTCGACGATAAATGGATTCAAACATATAATCTTAGCAAAAACCAGACTGGAGAGGTAATATATCAACCGATTAGTTTTCCTTTTCTTTTTTTAATTCGTCACTGCAAACTGTTCTTGTGAGAAGAAAATGACGAAAGATTAAGATTGAAAACGCTGGAAATCAAACTCTGGTCAAAATTTGAAATGTCTCAATTTTTCTAATATAATATCTTTTTTAGCATTAAAAAATGAATTTTGTACTGTATTGATTTTCATGCGTTTCGCAAGGAATTACTCGATAACTGTGCAGTGACTGTGCAACGAATTTTGCAGTTGACATCGGATTGCAATTTAAATTGAATTATTGTTTATGAATGGCCATAGTAACGTTAAATGCATTATTCCTTAGGTTGATTTGGGTGATTATTCTGCTATTATCCTTCTTGTCTGCCGGACAAATGGCAATTTTATTCTACGAAAGGCATCAATCCGCAAGCATGAGCACCTTGGTGATCAGCACACAATATCCGACATCCATGCTGGAATTGCCAGCATTAACATTGTGCCATGGTGGTATCGCGATGACATACAAAGTGGTTTCTTATTTGACGTCGCAGAAGCGGATGTGAGCGATTTGCAATTTAATAACTATTTCTCATTAGCGTCGGCGAAATCGTGAATAACTAAAAGAATGAAACAACTTCAGAGGTGGTATTCAGAGGCATGAGCTAATTGGACTCGAAACGCGTGACGTGAATACGCATAATAATTTAACAAGAAAACGCAAAAAATTTATGAGGTGCACATAAAAAATTAATGAGGTGCACCGGACGTTTTGCTTCATTTTGGAATCTTTTAAATCGCACATTATAAAATCGTATTAAAAAAATTGTGACGTTTCAAATCTGCACGATTTGTCGGAAAAAATTATAATAAAATTTTACATGTGTAATGGGGTGTAAATGTAAAAAAAGTTCCAAATAATTGAAAAATTGAATAATTCTGATTTTTCTATGTTTCCATCGTGCAAAATCGAAGAAGATATCCAAAGTAAAACGAAATATTTGGTGTTCTGTCGTATTCATACGTCTCATCTGCATGCAGATATCCTGATGAATCCTGATGACAAGTTGTCACTGTACACACACACACTCACATCGATGTTTAAACTCCGATCGACATTCTAATTTCCATCATCCCTATGATCTTCACATTTTTCTGGATGATCATAATTATTAAAATTTACTACGATTACCTTCCTCGAATTCTCATCAGATACATGCCGCGCGGGCTAACGCGTTCCGACTTCGAGCAGTCTCTCAGATACTTACGGGAAGCGATCTATCCCAAAAATCATTTCCCTGACGAGCTGGATCAACTGCAGCAGATTCTCTCAGCGAACCGACTCTCACTGTTGGACCTCTTCGAGAACGTGAATCCGAATTGCAGCGATTTCTTCCTGTTGTGCCAGCTCGAGGGACAAACTGTGCCCTGCTCGAGGCTGATCGAGCCGGTGGTCACTTATTACGGGATTTGTTGCGCCTTCAACTACGAATTTTCCTACGGGAGCTCGCAGAGGTAACTCGAACGACCACGAGAAAACGTTAAAGAGGAAAAGATCGAAAGAAAGAGGAACTTTTGAGAAAAGTCGAAAGCCGAAGACATCGAAAACCTGTCGACGTTCCTTCGCTTATGCTCGGGACACGTTGCGCTCGACCCGTCGTTCTTCTGGTACCGGTCGCACACTGAGTTCCACTTGGATGTAGTCAGTAAGCGTCGCCGCGACGGCGCCGAAGAAGGAGTTATGAAATTTTCACCTTGACCACAACGCACTCCCCACGATCGACATCCGACATATGTACATGTACGCATATGTGCCGTTACTTAACGTTCTTATACGTTCACGAGGCGAACTTTTTTCTTACCTGACCGCGGGGAATTTATACTTTGGTGTAAACGTATTGTTACGTAATCAGTTTGCCGCGAATGTTTGTTTTCGCCTCACCCGACAGGAATCTGCGGAATCTCAGTTTCTCTCTCCTTCCCTCTCTTTCTCTCTGGCTCTCGAGATAGAGCGAGCGGCTTTACCAAACATATATGACCGAAGAAATAACGAACGCTATTGAGTTCGTTATCGGCTGTGCGATTATCGCGATAAAAATGAACATTCGAATGCGAACGTAGATTCATCGAGTGATGAATCCACGTTCGCATTCGAATTAATAAAAAGAAATATCACTGTATAATTTTATTATTGGTCGTGCCTGTGGCGATTACAAAAAACTCATGTCAGAAGTCAAGTGAGCAATATGCGGCTTCCGTCAGTTTGAACGGACGTCACGTTTTCCCGATAATATGAAAAAGAAGATAATAATAAAAAAAGAAAACAAGTAGAGAAATATATCACATAGAGGTTGGCTAGAAATTTTATATACGCTACTTTATACGCGACAGATAAAACGGTATGTAATTTGTAAGAGTAGCAGTTATTCGAATGTTATCTCGTATATATTTTTCTATACTATATAGATAAATATTTCAAATAGATACTTGAAAGTAATATATAACACACATGTTGCACATAGCAGTGACATTATTGAATGAGAAATCGTAACATTGATGTAATGTCACTCCACTGTTAGTTGGGTCTGTTGTTTCAATTAAAAAAAAATACTTGTTTTTAGTGCATCTCCTCGTGAGATACTTTGGCCACTTCTTTCTCGCTAATTAAACGTGAAAATTGGAAATGACTGATCTAGTAGTTTTCATTAAATTCTCGATATACCAGACATTAAACTAAATGATTGATTTGTTCTACTTAGAGAAATTAAATATTGTTTATGCCTCATTCTTGGAAGACCTATAAAAAAAATGAAAGTCATGACATACTTCAGTCAATTCTTGTTACAACAGTCAGAGCTGCTAAAGAACTTAAAAAACGAGGTTGCGACCTTGATGGTATTCTATCATCAGGCTTCTCGATCGAGCAGAACTCGACTTCTTGCCTCCGAGACTTTAGCTAGAAGCAAGTCAAGTCGAAACAAAAACTAATTGATCATCTTTTCAGATCCACGAAGCTCTTGAAGCAACATAAGAGCACGAAGGTCGGCTCGCACTTCGTCCTGTCGCTCCTCATGCGTTCGTACCCGTTGAAGGACCACGCGGCCTCCATCACATACGGTGACGGCGTGAGGGTGATCGTACATGAGAGGAACACGTATCCATCGCTGAAGGCAGTGGAGTTCATGGCCGCGGCAAGCCATGAGACGATAGCGCAATTGGACGGCACTCTGTTAACTAGCACGTCCGACGTGCTGGAGTTGTCAGCTCGCGCACGGGGATGTTCTACAAGCACAAGCGGGCCGCAGGATCGGCTATATCGCTCAATCAATTGTCAGGTCGAGTGCCGCGACTCTGCCGTGTGGAAACTCTGTGGCTGCATGCCCTTGTCATCGGCACCCGCGGTGAACGCCGCGGAGCGCGCCAATCATCCCTGCGACCTCACGCATATTTCGTGTCTGGCACGGGCTGTATTGCGGACGTACTCTGTAATCGAACGGGATCCACAATGTACTTGTCTACCAGATTGTGAAGACACCACATACAGAGTAGTGCTCGCGACCGCACCTTTGAATGCGGCGCAGTATAGCCCACGACCGCTCTAGTGAGTGACGAATGTACACTGAGACAGGAAATGGTTAACTTCATTAAAATTATATTCGGTACTATATTTTTCGTCCTAAACAAAAAATGAATTTTAAATAAAGTTCTTTTAGCACATAAAAAATATATATATGCAAGATAATAGTTACTAATATTATAATAGAGCTTACACTACGAAAAGTTTCCTGAGTATAATTATACTTTGTTACGCAATTATTGTCACAAATACCAAACATTTTTCTCTCAGTGTATCATTAACTTTTATAAGAGGGGAAATCAATTGACGTGACAAACGCGGATTTCGCGTTACAAGTATATACCCGCTTGGGATCGTCGATCGATTTCTCCTACATGTATAAACATTATATTATATTACATTATATTAAGATAAAGACAACGAAATGTTATTGTTACAGCAAGAAAGTTCTGCAATACAAAAATGTAACTGCACTTCACCTTACGTTTGCTGGGCAAATGGCAAAGCTGCAGCAGCGGAAACTGGTGCTGTCGAACATACATCTCTTGTGTAAGTGGTAATACAATATAGAGAGCGATAGATTTACTTATGTAAATTAACTAATAAATCGGTTCAACAGCATCTTTAGGCGGCATTTATGGCTTGTTCTTAGGATGCAGTATAATCTCAGTCATTGAGATATTGTATTTCTTCTGCATCTCTTCAATCAGCAAGTTTAAACAAATCAGAAAGCAAAGGAACATCAGTGAGAAACATAATTGAGAATTACAGGGGATCAATGATAAGGATCAATTTAAAAGAGGTGATTCAAATGAGAAACTGTAACAGTTAACAATAGAAGTATTTTAATCTTACTTTTCTAACTACTCTCGTCATTACTCTCTCTACAATCTGAATTCTTATGTTCTTCATCAGATTCACATTCTTCCTTGATAGATACTTCCATTGCATCATCATAAATTTTTATACTGCCAGTAGATGCTTTCTTCTTGTGCTTCGTTCTGGTATCTGGTTTTAAAAATACTTTGTGCCCTTTTATAATTGGCCATTTATGCTTTTTCTTCAAATATTCTGCTGCTATCTGGATGTTCTCCATCTTAATTATTGCACCTCTGCACAAATATATGTATTGTGAATAAAGAATATTTCAATATATAACCTAGATATTAGGGATATAATATATCCATTAAATATGTTTACCTAAACTTATTGTTGTAAGGTTTCAATAAAGTAACAGAGATACATCCAGGTAAGGTACCTTTTATTTCATCTGCTTTTGTACCAATTATTATATTTGCAACAAATATCCTATGGAAATACATAACAAAATATTAATAATCCTATCCTACAAAATAATATAAATAGAAAACATAAGCTTTTTCTTACGTTTGTGTTATTTTAATATCGGGTATGATTTCTGGTATAAAGATTTTTTTGTTCTTCTTTTTCACTTTGTTTCTTTCAGCAATTACAATGTCATGTAACGGTTGAACTCTAATGCATTTGCCATTGATTGTTTTGTTTTTTACAAGCTTCTGATTCTTAACTTTTTCCTCCATACTGCTGAACACGACATGACAGGATCTACTGGTCTGCCGTGGTAGTTTTACATGAAAATCACCAACAAACAAATCTTCGACTTCTTTCTTGTCCTTTATCGTGTGAGGGAGACATACGTTCAATGTGCGTTCCCTTCGTTTAATTAGTTTATGTAATTTCCTGGGCTTACGCATAACTTTATTATTAATGTCGTCTGCAAATAAGTATACATGTGTACATAAGAAGATGTTACAAGATGAAATAAATGTACGTTTATGTAATATCTGAAATAAATTATACTTGCAATTAATCAATAAATTAAATTATACTCGCAATTAATCAAATTTCCTATTTGCATAGAAAACTACAGATTTTTCTCTATTACTGCCTCAAGTTACAGGTTACAGGTTATCACAAGACAAACTGCAGCACGTGTAGACGCGTGTAAACATGTTGTTCATGAACCAACTCACTTTTGCAGATATACATTCAATATTGGATTTTCGTACCTGTAATTCGCCGACTAAACAACCGTGTCGCTTCTTCGCGACGAGTCTTAAAACACAGTGGACATCCAATAGGAGATCTTTTTAGAGATGACATATCCCCACAGAACCAGATAGGAAATTCTCAGAGCCTCGGAAATCGTAATGGCAGACCTTACGATTCTCCAAACGACGACCAATCGGCTGCTTCCAACGATATCCGTTGGAGAACATTGGATGAATTCGTGAAGCTACCACGGATTCGCTGATGCCTCGTGCGTGTAGGAGTCGCCACTCGACGGCGACTCGACGAAAAAAGAAACAGACCTTATCTCCCCGCCACTGACCGCGTGTGGAAATTCGGCTTACTTCTCGTTAAAGCGTGGCGAGTTGTGTGAATCTAGACTACATCAAGATCGAACGTCACGTAAATGGCGAGCAGCGTATATGACGTATATGAGACGGTGATATAAAGAGAAAATAGGATTGATTTGTCGCGCGATCTCTCGAGTCAAGTCGAGTCAGTCGTTCAGCGCGAAGGCCAAGTCGCATTGTCAACAGCCACAACGGACGTCGACGTGCGCACGGACGAGCCGTTTCCCGTTTATCCGCGGTGGCGAACGACACGTCCGCAGGAGGATGGCGACTTGACCTCTCACGAAGAATGGAATGCTGTGCGCAACGGTACGTTTTAATAATAACGGTAGCTGTGCGAACGGAATTTATTTGTCGACATGTGCCTCCCTGTCGTCGTTGTCGACGTCGTCGTCGCTATTCTGAATTTCATTCCGGATATCGTGTTTGCGCTGCTGCGATTGTCCGCTTTCCCCCCGAGACGAGGTCGAATTCGTGCGACGGAAAGGTTACGCGAACGTTTTTTCCTTGATCGTCGCGCATCTGCAAATGTCGAGCGTCTTCCTCGCGACTCGACGGCGATATCGTGCACGCGCGTATATCGTGGCGTATTGCTGCACGATCGCGTGTCTTCATACTGTCGAATCGCATCGATCTCGTGATTATACACGCTGTGTATAATGACGTGCAACAACTCGCCACGTTCTTCGATTCCGTGGAGTTATTGTTTCTCGAGGAACATAAAGATAGGAGTGGATTATTGAAGTAATTCGTGTCGCGTTGCGAAATTACGGAGAGAATTTATTTCGGCCTTGCGACGTCGCGTCGCAGAATTGCAAATTGTGCAGTTTAAATCTCAAGCGATCAAACGGGCACCGGATATTCACGGATGACTCGCGTCTCGCTTTGTTGTGTTCTTACGATTTTTTGTCTCGTTCTTCGGGCGATGTGAGTGACTAATTTATATGAACCAATGACATTTTCTATGTAACTTTCAGAATATCGAAGTAATATCCACTCTACTGGTGCTACTAAAGGTATAAGGTAAATATAAAAAATTGATGAAATATATCAGATTATTTCGTAATAAATGTAATCACTCATGCATCATTTTAGAATAATCAATAAATATTTTTTATTTTTCAGAAATCATTATTTATGAGCTTAGAAATAAGAGATTTATATAATTAATTTAAAATTGAATACATAATTTATTTTTTAATCAATATTTTGCAACAATCTATCCTATGGGAGTACAGTTAAAATATTAAATTTTTAAATACTCTATTTTTAAATATCCTGTTAACATAGATACAACGTATATTGATTTATTAAAGCATATGAAATGTCAAAATTGTATTGATTGTAACAAAACATATTTTGTATTTTTGCATTACATCAATATGAATTATTTTTGCGTTATAATTATAAGCATCAGTTGGAAAATTTAGTTGACAATTGAATATACATATATCCTGTTTTAGTTTTAACTAGTAATATAAATAAATGTTAATAAAGATGCAAGAAAGCGTACCATTTTAAACAAAAGATAAATTTATATGTTATAATTGTTTTCATGTTAATATTTATTCCATATAATATTTATATGGCTTAGAAAAATATTCTTTTCTGTAGAACAATATTAATATTTTTAGCGTCAGTTTGTCCAGATGTATATAGCCCGAAAAGTATCCTATATATTTAGACACTAAAAATTAATAACTTCTGGTAAACTGACAATTTATTTTTCTTCAAAGATGGCGGATGTTGATCCTGAGACTCTGCTGGAATGGCTTAGTATGGGGCAAGGAGACGAAAGGGATATGCAGTTGATTGCATTAGAGCAATTATGTATGCTCCTGCTTATGTCTGATAACGTCGATCGTTGCTTTGAATGGTATGCGAATGGAATGAATAATTGTGCTGTAATGATTTTCGATGTCGACACGCGATATAACTTTGTGCAATGTTTGGTATGTCCACTAGTTGCCCGCCACGCACGTTTCTCCCAGCGCTTTGCAGGATCTTTCTGGACGAATTAGTACCAGACAGTGTCTTAGAAGTGACTGCACGAGCCATCACATATTATCTTGATGTTTCGGCAGAATGTACGCGAAGAGTGGTGGCTATGGAAGGTGCTGTGAAAGCTATCTGTAGTCGACTGTCTGGTGCCGGACTCGGTTCTAGAGCTAGTCGAGATCTAGCGGAGCAATGTATAAAGGTACATACAAACGAGTTGTTTTTAGATAAAAGACAATACGGATAAAATTCTGTATGTGTATATTTTTTCTTATTCAGGTATTGGAACTTGTGTGCGCAAGAGAAGCGGGTGCTGTGTTCGAGGCAGGCGGCCTTCCTTGCGCCTTGTGTTTCATTCGAGAACACGGAGCACGTGTACATCGGGACACATTGCATTCGGCGATGGCAGTAGTCACCCGATTGTGCGGCAAAGTGGAACCCCAAGATAAAGCTCTGCCAGATTGTGTCGAAGCTCTGTCGGTCTTACTGAGGCACGAGGATGCACATGTCGCAGACGGGGCGCTTCGTTGTTTCGCATCGTTGGCAGATAGATTTTCTAGAAGAGGCACCGACCCTGCGCCGTTGGCATCAAATGGATTAGTTTCTGAGCTTTTGTACAGGTACACTCGTATACATATATGATATATATGTATGACCATTGATGTATTATTTTATATTATATATTATCATGTTTGCACATATATTTTTCATGTACATAAACCATTTTCTAGATTATCAAACGCTGCAGGACCGGGCACTTCCGCTACAGCAACATGTAGCAACCCAAAAACGCCCCCGCCATCTAGTACTGCGACAACAGTTCCGGCTCCGGAACCAAAATCCTGTGCTTCAGTGTCAACCATAATCAGTCTTTTATCAACACTCTGCAGAGGATCACCATCGATCACACATGATCTCTTACGTTCTGAATTACCAGACGCGATTGAGAAGGCACTAAAAGGGGACGAACGATGCGCCCTCGATTCTATGAGACTGGTTGATCTCCTTTTGGTCTTGTTGTTCGAAGGGAGATCGGCATTGGGCCGTAGTACCACAGGCGGGCCGTCCGGACCCTTATTACCAAGACTGAGACGCTTGGACAGCGCCGGTGAGAAGTCCCACCGGCAGCTGATCGATTGTATACGTTCAAAAGATACAGATGCGCTGATAGAGGCGATCGATTCAGGCGGGATCGAAGTCAATTTTATGGATGACGTTGGGCAGACATTGCTTAATTGGGCATCCGCATTTGGCACGCAAGAAATGGTTGAGTTCTTATGCGATCGAGGAGCGGATGTAAACAAGGGTCAGCGTTCATCTAGCTTGCATTATGCGGCTTGTTTTGGTAGGCCAGCCATTGCCAAAGTCCTACTTAGACACGGTGCTAATCCCGATCTACGGGACGAAGATGGCAAAACACCGCTTGACAAAGCTAGAGAGCGCGTCGACGAAGGACATCGAGAAGTCGCGGCGATATTACAGTCGCCTGGCGAATGGATGTTACCGCCGAATCAAGAGCATCGGAAACTCGAGGCGGAAGTAGAGGAGTTCACCGAGCCGAAGGGAGATCCCGAGATGGCGCCTGTCTACCTGAAAAGATTATTACCAGTATTCTGTGCAACTTTTCAATCAACTATGTTACCGAGTGTTAGGAAAGCAAGTTTAAGTTTGATCAGAAAAATGGTGCACTACATCCAACCAGAGTTACTTATAGAGACCTGCGGGTCCGATAGCACCGGAGGATGCGGAGCTATGCTCGTGGAAGTCATCGCTAATGTATTGGACAACGAGGTAAGGACATGTTATCTTAAAGCGAATGTCAATCGTTTCGTCGAGTGTCGCTCTGCGATTTCTTTTTTTCTTTCGAATTTTGTTGAGCGAAAGAGTAAGATTCTCAAGAATAAAGAAACGTAATGAGGAGAAAGAAAGAGATCCCGACGCACGCGCGCAGGCAGGGAGCAAGTCAGAGTCGGCGGTTTACCAAGCGATTTAGTGGAGATTGTTCGCAGGAACTCGAAATAAAGGCGCCGTTGCCACCGTCTACAGCTTTTAAGGCGTTCATTGGCCCGAAATTACCCGGCCTTACCACTCGCAAGTCCTCGAGTTCGCGCAACTACATTCTCGATAAGACGGTAACGTCTGCTGTGCTGCATATTTCTATCGCCCGCTACTTGCAGAGAGAGAGAGAAAGAAATCCTTTTCAAAGTCCTCACCAATGTTGTGTAATTTCGTATAATTCCGCCAGTCTCCATTAATTTTGTTCGTTAATAATCACGTAGAGCGATCATTCGTCTACGTTTATGAGCGTATTAACACGTTGTACGTATAAGTGCGCATTCACTGCTCATTTACTTTGAAGCGTGGAACTTAGCTAACACACTTACGCATGTCGTTCTCTATTCACTCGGATATTTCGTACAAGTAGAACCGCGCGTACACCACTACTCTTCACCAAGTCGAGCGTACGATTAATTTTAATCTCAGAGTAATCGTGAGGCGCGCTGGTAACACTTCTGACATTACGGCCGTGACATGCGTCTCTGTGAGAGAGACCTCGCGGTGAATGGATCTTTTACTTATCATTAACGTGCGATTTGTCTACAAACTAATATAATCGACTGACCGAGTTGCAAAGAGGGCGAATTAAAGAGACGTGTACTCACTAGAGAATTATGTACTTTCGACGAGGCTGTCGAAGTATCTGATCCACCTTTGTCTACTGCCTGCTTGCCGCTGATGGGATCTAAAAAAAAGTGTTTGTTTGCGTTTCTCGATTTAGAACGTAATTCTAGGAGAAGAATATGCCACATATAACACGCTGATACATTTATTATGTATGAGCTTACGATTGTAAAATAGTCACTTTTACGTAGCCAGAAGTCAATTACATAGTTGACATAGTTGACTTTGACTTGTTTTTTTTTTTTTTTTTGCCAACCTCTGGTTTGCAAAACCAGTCTTGACGTTTCAGTCTGAAAACAATCGTCTAAATGTTTCTGTGTTCTGACGTTTAACAGGAGGACGAGGACGGTCACTTGGTCGTTCTGCAGATGATACAGGACTTGATGATTAAGGGCAAGGACGAGTTCTTGGAACACTTCGCACGTCTAGGAGTATTCTCAAAAGTAGCCGCCCTGGCCGGACCGCAAGAGACCACGCCTGAACCGGAAGCGGAGTCGAATCAATCAGGCGAAGAACAACGGATGGAGGATGCGAAGGAGCTACTAGTGGGAAGAGCATATCACTGGAGGGACTGGTGCATATGTCGAGGTCGAGATTGCCTGTACATCTGGTCGGATGCGGCGGCCCTGGAACTATCGAACGGCAGTAACGGATGGTTCCGATTCATCCTCGACGGCAAACTGGCCACCATGTATTCTAGCGGCAGCCCGGAAGGCGGAACGGACACGTCGGGTAAGCACAGTCACGCCACTCGCACTCTCGTACCTACGTACGTCGAGAAGCTGTCCGTTCAGAATTAGAATGGATCACGTCGAGATTCGCACATTCATCGTTCATCCCGCTACTGTTGCCTTCCTTATTTTTTACTCGAAGTATTGCTTCTTCGTCCTCCATCCGACTCGTCCTCGTTCTCAATGGCGATAGATGAATGTCTTATCCCGAGTATCATTTTTATGTTACACATTCGCTCATTCGTGATTAACGTCTGTGAGGGGAACTCTATTTAGAGAATAACTGGTTTTACTAACTGCCTACAGGAAAGGGGAGGAATACAGAGTCGCTTACCACCGAAGGTAGGTCACATACATGTTTAACTCTCTCTCTCTCTCTCTCTCTCTCTCTCTCTCTCTCTCTCTCTCTCTCTCTCTCTCTCTCTCTCTCTCTCTCTCCCTCTCCCTCTCCCTCTCCCTCTCTCTCCTCTCTCTCTCTCTCTCTCTCTCTCTCTCTCTCTCCATTTATCTATCTATCTATCTATCTTTCTGTCACTATTGCTCTTTCTCTTTCTTTCTCTCGTAGTCGGGCAAGCTGTCCTGTCTCTCTCGATGTTCTAAACATTCCACACGAATTACATACTCGAGAATCTCATAGCATGCCGTTTACCCTGTCTGTTATAACTTGATAGCACGCACATTTCATTCTCTAGCGATGATTTGATCTCAGCTTTCGCTGAGACTGGTCAGATGAATCGTTTGTCCAATGTGTCTCCGTCATTTGCAGAGAATCGCGGCGAATTCCTGGAGAAACTGCAAAGGGCGCGCAGTCAGTTGAAAGTGAACTTTGTGAGTCAGCCTGTACTTTCGCGGCCCGGCACTACGCGCTTGGTTGTAGGAAACTGGGCATTGTCCAGCAGAAAGGAGAGCGAGCTGTGCATACACAATAGCGACGGCCAACAGCAGGCCACTATCCTGAGGGAAGACCTGCCCGGTTTTATTTTCGAGTCGAACCGTGGTACCAAGCATTCCTTTACAGCGGAAACCAGCTTAGGTACGAAGAAAGTCTCGAATCATTTGTAAAACATATACACCTTTATATGATATATAACTTATACAACATATTTTTTCTATATATGTGATAATATGATCTGGCTATTTCTTATACTTCTATATTTATTTCCTATGTGTGTGACAATGTAATAATATAATTATTATTTTCTATAGTCAACAAGAGTCTAGAGCTGATAGAATCTAGAGATGTTTATATAATAGGTCCGGAATTCGCGGCAGGATGGACTGGCAAGAGAGGCAAGAGATTGAGATCAAAGATTGAAGCAATCAAGCAGAAGGTGAAGGTGCAAGCGCAGGAGATTTACGAACGTTACTTCAAGGCAGCACAGGCTCAACCGCGCGGCGTAGTGGCAAAACTCGGCGCCATCGTCAGCCAGATCGAGAAAGCCACACAGAAACAACAATCAGGCAATCGCGAGTGGCGTAATATACTACAGACCGCGTTGGAGCAGCTGAAGGTGCTGCTGAACGAGGAAGGTCGGGTGTCTGCGTACGAATTGCACTCCAGTGGCCTCGTACAAGCGTTGCTCGCTTTGCTAGCCGCACCTCCTGGACCTTCGCCACCAACTCTCAGGGCGACCAAGCTTAGGATGCAGAGGATAACCGTATTCAAGAGCTGCTTTCAAACGAAAGACATGAATAAAGAACACAACTCCGCGAAAATTTTGGTTCACAAACTGGTCTCGGTGTTGGAGTCGATAGAGAAATTACCTGTCTACCTGTATGATACACCCGGATCAGGTTACGGTCTGCAGGTGATTAGTTGTACAGGCGTATTATACCATCACAAGTCTCTAGTTTGATTTACATTTTGTTTTTCCTTGCTTTTTCTTTTTGTAGATCTTGACAAGAAGATTGCGCTTTCGACTGGAGAAAGCCTCCGGCGAGAGCGCGTTGATAGACAGATCCGGTCGTAGCTTGAAGATGGAACCGCTCAGCACGATACAGCAATTGGAGAATCACTTGTTAAAAATGGTAGCTAAACAATGGCATGATCATGACAGATCCACGTTCACGTTCGTGAAGAAACTAAAGGAGGAGAGTAGGATAATGTTCAAGTATCAGCACGACTTTGACGAAAATGGCGTGCTATATTGGATCGGGACGAACGCCAAGACCTGTTCCGAGTGGGTGAACCCGGGCCAATATGGTCTGGTAGTGGTCACGTCGAGCGACGGAAGGAACTTACCTTATGGTCATCTCGAGGATATTCTTAGTCGCGACCCATCCGCATTAAATTGTCACACTAATGACGACAAGCGTGCTTGGTTCTCGATAGATCTCGGAGTCTGGATCATCCCGAGCGCTTACACTCTGCGACACGCGAGAGGCTACGGCAGAAGCGCTCTGAGGAACTGGATGTTCCAGGCATCGAAGGACGGCGTCACGTGGATCACACTGTATGCCCACGTGGACGATTGCTCCTTGAATGAACCAGGTAGCACGGCCACGTGGACGCTGGAACCTCCGAGCGAAGAAACACAAGGCTGGCGGCACTTACGATTACAACAGATCGGCAAAAACGCCTCCGGCCAGACGCATTATCTATCGGTGTCTGGCTTCGAGGTTTACGGAGAAGTCACCGGCGTGTGCGAAGATCTAGGTCGCGCCGCCAAAGAGGCCGAAGCCGGTGTGCGAAAGCAGAGACGATTCATCAAGACGCAAGTCCTCAAACATCTGGTCGCAGGAGTTCGAGTGGCCAGAGGTTTAGATTGGAAGTGGAGGGATCAGGATGGTGTGCCACCAGGTATACTGAATGTCATTCATGCCTGACTACTTACTAGATCCGCAATTTACTTAATTATTTTGCAACTTACGCATAATGTCTGAGTATTATTTATTCGTGCATTATTGCGATTATTCGGAAAAACGAAGGTCTATATCTAATAAATAACTAAATATATTATTAACACTCAGTGTATGTGCGAGGACGGTATAGAACGGAATAAGTAGATTGTTTGTAAATATAGGTGACGTAAAAATCAATTAGAGCACTCTTCCTGATATAACAGTAATCAACGTAATTACTGACATTTGACTGTAGGCGAAGGTACAGTAACGGGTGAGTTGCACAACGGATGGATAGACGTGACGTGGGATCATGGTGGATCGAATTCGTACAGAATGGGTGCAGAGGGAAAATACGATCTCAGATTGGTCGGCACTACTCTCGAGACAGACAGCGCAGCTAAGTGTAAGAGTAGCGGTGGAGTTTTAACGGGTCGAAAGTCAAGTAGCACTCCCAGCTTACCAGATTGCACCGACACAGCTATGCGTGGCTCGGTAGCCTCCACGGATCAAGCCGCGAGCGCGGATAATCTGGCGGCAAAGGTGCGGTTCTTCCTGCAGTCCATATTATGCGTGTTCGCTAAATTGAAGCGATTTATATCTCCTATATCTGATTGTATTTTTTATTGTTAATTTTTCATATACTTCTCAAGTTCTTATATTTGTTTTATATATATATTGATATGAGAGATGATGTATAATTCTGATTCTTACAAGCAGCAGGCTGCCGAGTC
This sequence comes from Harpegnathos saltator, assembly GCF_003227715.2. Classification (NCBI taxonomy): domain Eukaryota; kingdom Metazoa; phylum Arthropoda; class Insecta; order Hymenoptera; family Formicidae; genus Harpegnathos; species Harpegnathos saltator. The sequence continues at coordinate 2,569,222 of NW_020230089.1, forward strand.
GATAGCCGAGAGTGTGTTATCAGTAGCACGTGCTGAGGCGGTCGTTGCTGTAACCGGCGAAGGTGGAGCGAACTCTACAAGCGAACTATCAGTCGTACTGCATCCTAGACCTGACACAACCGTTACTAGCGATTTAGCCACTATTGTTGAAAGCCTCGCCCTTAATACGGATTGTCCAGCCAATAGTACTAGCAATCGTGCATCCAGCTCCAAACCACTTTTCGCTACTCTAAGAGGTAACAAGGTGAGTTGTATCGATGCTTGTTCTTCTGAAGCTTTCCGCGGTTCTACCATTGTGTACGATCTCGCAAGATATATATATATATATATATAAATATATATGTGTGGAATTGTACCATGCAGGCCAGCGGCGGTTTATTGAGTTTAGAGGCTGCCGAGGTTCTGGATCGTATGAGAGAGGGTGCTGATAGATTACGGAATAATACTAATAGTTTTCTAAGTGGTGAACTACTCGGCTTGGTTCCCGTTAGAATCAGTGTGTCTGGCGAGTCCGATGAGAACTCGCTGAGAATTAAGTCTGTGTCAAGGCATCATCCTACGGGGATCACGGATGGTATGTGTATTACATTGATATATAGTGAACCCTTTTTTCCAATCACCATGACACTCATTTCAGCATTGTGACGTTGGAATTTCGATCGAAAGAACAGAAAGAAAAACCACACACACAGACATACCACACACACACACACACATACAGACACGAACGCACGCTATATACTGATATCTTGTTAACTGTTACATCTTTTCAATCTCTAATGCTCGGTGTGACGGCAGCTGTCACACAACTACCGCTACCGATCTCTCTCTCTCTCTCTCTCTCTCTCTCTGACCGAATTGATGAACTTCATTCATCCTCTCGTGCTGATATATATAGTGTATGTAAAAATTTAGTACGTTTCCTTCGAATTAGTTGCTAAAGACTGTACTCGAGAGAAAGAGGCTAGCTCGTCTACGCAAAATACAACGGGTGGTTGTCCTGTTGTGGTTACCAATCCCATGTCGGTATCTGTGCCTAATCTCGCTTGTTCCGATGCTAACAATACCTTGGAACCAACAGCTGCTACTGGTTTATTGGAAACTTTTGCTGCGATGGCGCGAAGACGAACGTTAGGTTAGTCTTCAACCAAGTATAATTACATATCAATGTGAAAATTACTCGATGTTAGCTGGTATTCGTAACGATCACGTGTATACTCGCTACCTCAACGAGATATCGTACGCAAACTTTTCCGTTTGTGTGGCACAATGCGTCAATGATGCATCTTGTCTCCAATGACAAAGTCCAGTGATTGTCGTTTCCACAATAACGCATCTTTGCAGGACCTACGGGTGGGCAGCATCTCGCTTCGAATTCTAATACGAGCTCTAATTCACGAGGGCCAAATTCCGTGTCTAGCCTCGTGCGACTGGCGCTCAGTCCTAATTTTCCCGGTGGATTACTTAGTACGGCGCAAAGTTACCCGAGCTTGACAAGTAGCGGACAGGTGGCCGGTAGTGGCGTCACTACGACGACTGGACCAGGCTTAGGGCAAGCGCTTACCATGTCTCTGACTAGTACAAGCAGTGATAGTGAGCAGGTAAAACTGCAATCTTCTCGAATGGTGATGCGTGATGGAAATGCGTTTGGCGAGCACTGCTCGTTTCTCATCCTCAATTCCAGGTCAGTCTTGAAGACTTTTTGGAATCTTGCGGAGGCGTGGCAACCTCCAGCGTTGGTGGAGGTCGAACCACCGGTGCACCTACGCTCCTGGCCGAATTGGAAGATGACGAAGACGGTGTTCTGGAAGAGGAAGAGGACAACGAGGAGAACGATCAAGAGGTGAGTGTACGTATATTCCTGTACGGTATTTTCGCACCGCTAAAACGCGGATTCAATTGATTATTAATCAATTTCTTAGCCTGTTATTAAACAAACATCGTTTCAGGAGGAAGACGAAGAGAACGAAGAAGAAGGCGACGGTTGCGAGGGTGAGTACGAGGAGGTGATGGTGAGTCGTAATCTCTTGGCAGCATTCATGGAAGACGAGACCCCGCAGAGCAGTAAGAGACGCGCGTGGGATGACGAGTTTGTGTTGAAACGTCAGTTTTCCGCTCTTATTCCCGCCTTTGACCCGCGTCCTGGACGAACGAATATCAATCAGGTGAGTAACGTGTTTCATGCAATAAGTGAAATGTAGGTGACAACTCTTCTTATCATTCTTCATCTTGGAATATTCTCGCGATAGACAACGGATTTGGAAGTTCCCCCGCCCGGCAGCGAGACGCAAATCAATAGCCGCGTTGGATCGTTGCCTATGCCTAGACTGTCTTTGTCGTTGAAGGGGCCAGGATTCCCTGGTGTAGCGGATGTCGAGATACCCCTCTCAGATCCCCACGCCAGTATCTTCCAAGCGGTTCAGGAATTAATGCAACTGACCGAATTGGGCAGTCGCCAGGAGAAACTGAGAAGGATATGGGAGCCGACCTACACGTAATGATTCTGACTTTTTTCCTTATTAACTTTGTTTCTTCAATAATTAATTTCATTCTTTATTCCAACATTTTAAAGAAGGAAAAAAACTAACTAATCAAATCGCACTGATCTTGCTTTGTCTTTTGTTTTTTTTTTTCCGTGCAGTATAATATACAAAGAAGCCAGAGACGAAGAGTCATCCGGCAGAGCAACACCGATTGTGACACTGTATTCTCGTAACGCCACGCAGAATGCAAACGCATGCACTGTGGAGGACGTTCTGCAGCTGCTGAGACACGTATTCGTCTTGAGCACAGTGCGAGATGATGGAAGACCGGCCGCGTTGGAGCAAGAGGAATCGGACGACACCGCCTGCTGGATTCATCCGGACGACTTCACGTCCAAGAAGATCACGAATAAGATTGTGCAGCAGATTCAAGACCCGCTGGCATTAGCCGCTGGCGCGCTGCCAAATTGGTGCGAGGAACTCGCACGAAGTTGTCCGTTCTTGTTGCCCTTCGAGACTAGGCGACTTTACTTCAGTTGCACCGCTTTCGGTGCCTCACGATCGATCGTGTGGTTACAAACGCAACGCGACGCGATTCTCGAGCGGCAACGTGCACCGGGTTTGAGCCCACGACGTGATGACAGCCACGAGTTCCGTGTCGGCAGGCTTAAGCACGAGAGGGTCAGCGTGCCCAGGGGAGATAAGCTGTTAGACTGGGCGGAACAAGTGCTGAAGGTAAAATATTTAATTTTGTATTAAAAAATATATTTTCGGTAAATTTTAACTTGTGTCGACTCTTGCGTCATTGAACGAACAGCGAGTGAAATTTTCTTGATACCTAGATGCTTTTTTATATCTCCGCGCGTCCTTCATTGTCCTTCTTCATCACTCAGGTGCACGCAAGTCGGAAGAGCATACTCGAGGTCGCGTTCGTAGGAGAGGAGGGTACCGGCCTGGGGCCTACTTTAGAATTCTTCGCATTAGTCGCGGCGGAACTGCAGCGCAGAGATCTAGGTCTCTGGTTGTGCGATGATGCTAACGATGCGGAAGGCGACGACGAGAACGGTGTGCGGATCTTGAGCGAGGAGCAGTGTGTCACCACCGAGGAGAAGATCCGGCCCGCGGGTTATTATGTGACACGCGCCAGTGGCTTGTTCCCAGCTCCGCTGCCGCAAGACTCGGCAGCGTGCGACCGCGCTGTTCGATATTTCTGGTTCCTAGGAGTCTTCTTGGCGAAGGTTCTACAGGATAATAGATTAGTAGATCTACCGTTGTCCCGTCCATTCTTAAAATTAATGTGCCGTGGTGATATCTCGAACAATGTCAATGAGAAAATCGGTCTCACCGGCGTCACGCAAGAGAGTATGTCATCCAGCATGTCGAGCAGCTTTATCTCGGAAGAGGGTGAGACCGACGCCGCGTATTCCACGTTGGAGCCTTGCCCATGGTACGCCGGATTACTGGACATCGAGGATCTCGCCGAGGTGGATCCCGTGCGGGGGGAGTTCCTCAAGGAAATACAGAACGCAATCACCAAGCGCGATCGGACCTTCTCCGACGGCCCGAGCGCCGTCGACGAAGAGACGTCGTTATTGTACATTTGTCATCAGTCCGGTATTTCAGTGGCCATCGAAGATTTAGCATTAACCATGACGTATTCACCAAGTTCGAAAGTGTTTCAACACGATCAAGTGGAGTTAGTGGAAAACGGCGCAGACGTTACGGTGACGATAGAGAACGCGAGGGAATACACCAATCTCACCATCAACTACTGCCTTAACCAAGGGATATGTAGGCAACTCGAGGCGTTCAAGTCGGGCTTCTCCAAAGTCTTCCCCATGGAGAAACTGCACGCTTTCAGCCCAGAGGAAATGAGAGCGATGCTTTGCGGCGAACAGCATCCGCAGTGGACGAGGGAGGATCTGCTCAATTACACCGAGCCAAAATTAGGATACACGAAGGAAAGGTGAGGCTGCATCCCGATAAGTTGTATTTCTGTCTGAGATCAGGTGGATCCTGTTACAAAAAGAATTGCTTCATGTTCGTATACATTTTTTTTTTATTTCAAGAACGTCGACTCGACATTTCTTTCAGACATTTAACGTGATGTTTTATGTTATATGCTTAATATCTAAATTGCTGGTTTCTTATAAGATTAAACTTGATGGAGAAATGACAAATTTTTTGCACCATCCTAATAGATCTTTACGTAACAAAGAGACATACACAGAATGATCGCACATACATTTTTTTCTTTTTCTTCATTCATTTTTCTTCTTATATATGACATATATACTTTCCTTTCAGCCCTGGCTTCCAAAGATTCGTTAATGTGTTGTTGTCGCTGACGGGTTCTGAGAGAAAAGCGTTCTTGCAATTTGCCACCGGCTGCTCGGCCCTACCTCCGGGTGGTCTATGCAATTTACATCCCAGATTGACCGTCGTGCGCAAAGTGGACGCCGGCTCCGGTGGTTATCCTTCAGTTAACACCTGTGTTCATTACTTAAAATTACCAGAATATCCTACCGAGGAAATACTGAAGGAGAGACTCTTGGCTGCTACTCGGGAACGAGGATTTCACTTGAATTAAAGAAATTTTATTTCGCTCGCCCGAGAGGAGAAAGAAGGGATGCGAATTATACGCGGAAGAAAATTATTATACTTAACAGAACGATATTACATGTTATATATGTAGGAAGACGAGTACGCGGCCTTTATCGTAATTTGATATAATTTTATTTTTGTTTTCCCTGGTATAAGAGGTACACATAATATAAATATATATAACGTAGTGTATTAAAAAAAAAAAACGGCAACTTAGTAACCTGGGACGGAAAGAGCTTTGTTTCTGCAGAAAAACAGATATGTGTCCACATGGCGTTGAACGTACTAATTGTTCTATCTCTTATTGTCGTTTCGGTTTTTCACGAATTCGTGACGCAAGATAAATCACAAGCGTTCCTAAATTGTCTCCGTTTCAAAGATACTAATAGGCAGAATGTCGTCGCGATGCTTCAGTAAATTTCCATAAATTATAATCGCGATACACACAATCGAATGTTACTTCGAGCTCTCTTCAAAATCACGTTGATTTCTTGTATATATTATGATCTTTGTAATATTTTATATATACATATATATTAAAATAGGTAGGACAAGATAATACGATATACATATTTATATCTAATGTAATTACCTGCTGTGAATTAGTCAATATCCTCTTGTTTTATTTTTCTATTATCATTTGTTGTTTGAGACTCACGATTTGCAGGTTACAGTTTGAATAATATTTTTGCACACCACATTGGTTATTGACACGTATTACATTAACTATTATTTGACAAATATCTTTTCTTTTTTGTGTACTAAGAATTATAAGGCAGAAATTGTTCGAAAAGATATACATATATACACATACATGTGTGTGTATGTATGTATATATATATATATATATACACATATACATACATACGTTTATATATATATATATATATACACGTATACGTTTACAACTGGACAAACGTTTGTAAGTGATCCGTTCCAGGTATCCGATATTCCGCTGTAAAATTGGTCCATTCAGAGATCATCTTTTTTCACTGAACTTTCTTTTACCTAGGGTTTTCCTCGGGTATAATCGCTAGCCTCATGGAACGGAAAGTCAAGAGTTCCTCACACTGTTGAATCAATATATTGTGTATTTGCTTTTTTTCCTCTTCAAAAATATCGTACTTCGGATATCTAGTCTGCATAAAAGGCAAGTTTAATGAGAGAAAATTTCTATATTTTCTTTATATTAAATAAAAATATTTACTATACACACTCGACATATACACATGTGCGCGTATAAAAATCCAGTATCGTGTTACGAATGTTTATGCAATGAGAGTGATGTGAATCAAAATTGACACACACACACACACACACACACACACACACATATATATATGTATGTGTGTATACACACACATAATATATACATACATACTATGCTATATATTATTCTAATATATACATATATAGTCTAGTTTATATATATATATATATACATATATATATGTGTGTACATATTCGCGTGATGTTAATTTTCCGTTAATAACGTCGAGAAATAATCATGTTTCGTAGATCTATTAGATCAAGTGTCCACGCAGCTTCTAAACAAAATATCTGTCCCATAACCGAATATTTGTGTATTATCTCTAAACCTCTCTATCTCTAAACAAAACGGAAAGAAAAAAAATGAATTCGCGGTGCTCCATCGTGAACGGGTACGGTTACCAGAGAGTCGTGGATAAAAGCTAAATATCGTTTGACACTCTGCATCTTTGTACAATACGCTACTTAATGCTCACGCGATAATTATAAACTACAAACAAAACTTGATATAGTTGTAACGATAGTTTTTAGAGAGAATATAAAGATAATATAAATATGAGAAAAGATTGAATAACGATATTGATATTAAAAGGAAAAAAAATTACCATTACTGTAATATAAATTATTGCTCCTAGGGGAGATGAATAAAAGCAAACAAAGTGTTATAAAGTATAAGTATATGTTTTCCAATATGCACCTCGTTACACAAAAGTTACTTTGTTTTTATATAAAGTCTATATAAATCATACGTATCATATATCATGATAATTCGCATTCTAGGCAGATAACGTATATTATTACCATTTATATTGCACCACTGATTCATCTGTGTATTCAACGCACCGAATCACAATCCTTCCTAATTATATCGATGGAAAAATAATTGTTTACATGGTATTTATATTGAAGTATATATGCGTATATATGTACATATATCTTGCGTAGCATTGTAAAGATGATATTCTATAGTTTCGCCGGCATAAATTCGGTCTGTGTTTCATCGTTCTGCACCACTACTAGTCACTTTTTCAGTACATTGTTCGCCTCAGCGCGTTCCTCCTCTAGTTCTTTAGACGTGATATCCAACTTTGATTTTGCAAAGCTACTAATTGGAAGATTCTGAAAATTGATTGTAGAATATTTAGTACTTCTGTATTATTCTTATACATCGTATCTTTTTTAACTATATAATTAATATGTTTTGAGTTATTTTAGTATGAAATTGCATGAAAATCATAGAGAAACGAGAAAAAATATCGGCAATCTGAGATATTCATGCGTTCAAGTTTAAATACTCCACCGTGATAGCGCTTACCTGTACGATTTCGTAACGCTTATCTTTAATAGTAACAGGGAAGGAGAAGACGACGTCTTTTGGAATCCCGTAACTTCCATCGGATACGACGCCCATGCTCACCCACTCTCCAGGTTTAGTGCCGAACCACCAGTCTCTCATATGATCCCCCGCAGCTTTCGCGGCGGACATAGCGGAAGACATTTTTCTAGCGGCTATCACAGCAGCACCGCGTTTCTGGATTGTCTCTACGAAAGTCTTGTTTAGCCATTCGTCATCGTTGATCTCGGACGGTATGGATTTCGCGCCGGATGATCGTGTTACGGTCGCGTGCGCTACATCAGGATATTGCGTGGAACTGTGATTACCCCAGATGATCACATTTTTCACATTATCGACCTGTCGCAACAAGATTACTTAATACTTACAAATACACACGATATCACGCGTGATGCTAGTGTAATAAAATTTTATTTCTGATTCAATACATAAACAGATAAATATAAGAGAAATATGAATTGATAAAATAATAAAAATATGATATATTTGTATACTTATTGTTTTATCTCAATATTCGTATTTTTCTCTTACATATATCATATTTGTTGGAATATCTATTTTTATAGCTGTTATAATAGTTTTATGTATACTTTTTATAGCAATAATTTATAGGTAAACTAAATATAGAGCAGAATAGACTTGCAGTCAGACATATCTGAAGACAAATCAGTATCACACTGACTACATATATATGTTACCTGTACGTTTAATCGCGCGGCTAATGTTGCCTGCGCTCTGTTCTGATCCAATCTGGTCATCGCGGTGAAATTCTCCTTCGGGATCGATGGTGCATAATGCGAACAGATAAGCGCATTGGTGTTAGCAGGATTACCCACGACAAGCACCTTGACATCCTTACGCGCGTACTTGTCTAACGCCTCCCCTTGCACTTTGAAAATTTCTACATTTGCAGCCAAAAGATCTTTACGCTCCATTCCTTCTTTCCGCGGCATCGCGCCAACCAAAAAAGCAGCGGCCACATTATCAAAGGCCTTGGCTGGTTCGGCCGTTGGCAAAATATCTAGAAATTTAAAACGAGTCATGTACTATCACCGAAACGCAATTCGCTATCACATAATAATTACACAACATATTCTAAAGTTGGACCTTCAGTCACACACACGCACACACACATAGATTAGATAAATGTATATTATCGAACATGCTTGGAAACATTTAGAAAAACCTGGACTATTACCTCTGTGTTTCTAACGTCAGACTGAGGATGACGATCGCTTTTAATTCATTGACCTGCTTTATCAAATTAAGACAGTTTCATCAAATGAAAAGTCATTCATCATACGCGCTAGCAGTAAATTGAGAAAATCAACCGCGTGATTCTCCCGTTTGTCGCCATTGTAAACACGAATGACGCAGGTAGATAATATTAGCGATCTTTAAATACAACCGACAATCAAGACTTAAATTAATTTTACGTTAGAGCCAACTCAAAAGTAAGATTTACAATGTTAACTCAAATTGCTGCTTGTTCTTTAATTCGGTTCTTTAGTTTTATAATGTAGAATAACTCTTTATTGCTTCTACCAGAAAAAAGGGAAAATCATTGAAAGAAATATTTCTATTTTATTCCAATTTGATTTTAGCGTCTTTATTTCAGAAAATGAATCTTCAAACTTTAAAGTTTGTGCTATTTTTCTCTTTACCATTATTTATTTACACAAAAGTATGTAAGAATTATCCAAGTAAAAATTAATATGCAATATTTTCATGCACATACATTTGCATGTTTCTAATTTAATTTCCAAATATAAAAATTATATATGTACACACGCTCATACATACACACACACACACACACACACACACACACACACACACACACACACACACACACACACATATATATACCTCTTATTACCTACCACGTAATAGAGGAAGTGCTAAGTCCTCCAGTTCCATAACTACACCATCCAACACTTTCATCATAATTGGAATATCCAATAATCGAAGATTGACAGGTTGTTCAGGACCAAAAACTGTACCAGCCGCAATCTGGTACAGTAGGGAATAGGCAATTTGCCCGGCAGCACCAGTAACCACGACATTTATAGGCTCAGCCTAATAAAATATCATAACATTTATTTTCTATAAAAAGTTATCTTTTAAATATATCATATTGCATGACAAAGTACAGATATTTTGTATGATAATTGATATTTTGTGTCATTATTTAAACGAAAATATTTATATGTAAGTATATCTACATGCTCTATCGAATTTTATTATTTATTAGTTAAAAAATACTAATTAGCTCTGATATTATTTACAATTTAATTAGCTTTAATAAAACCCCAAAAAATAATATATTTTCCATAAACAAATAGTCGAACTTAAGCTGTGTAAGAATATTCGAAACATACGCGCAAATTTTAGACAATTAGATCAATTTGAAATAGAATTCTATTTATGAAGGTCGGATAAAGGTTAAACGAGAAATAAATTCCATTGAGATAATGATAATAACCAGAATTATCTATAAATCAACTTAAATTATACATTATTGCAAAAACTCACCATTTTTCTTGCAATGTATTTAATATCACAGAACAACACGAAAAATTTTTCCAATATCTATTTGAAATTTACGATTGATCGACAAGACTAGTTGCGTAACCGGAATTTCGATGTTCTTCGTGCTCTTTTGACTGGAATCGGACCTGGAAATACATTTAAACTGTCCGTAGAATATATGTGCTTTAAAAGATGCGATGTCATATTTTACTTATCAGCACACCGATTACCGCGTCCTCGATCGTAGTTCAAGCAAAATTTTGTCAACGTGTCGCAGAGGAAGGGCCAGAGCACAGCTTCTGCATAACGCATAATACACAATGCATAAGAGAATCAACCAATCAGAGTTCTTCATTTCCCTCCTCAGGATAGAAATGAAGAACTCTGATTGGTTGATTCTCTTATGCGTTGTGTATTATGCGTTATGTAGAAGTCTGTGCTCTGACCCGAAGAAAAACGACGACTCTTTTCGATGAGTTGCAGAACACTGCGAACGCTAGATTGGTCCAAAAACCATGAGCTAGGAATAATTGATCATTTGGTGCGATAGTTGGCCACTATGCAACGGATCTTCCATTCTGTGGATCTTTCATTTCCTGTGGATCATGGTAAGTGAATCACGTTCGTTTTGGCCTCGCGAATTATTAAAATCCTGATGCAAGTTATCAAATATGTCTTTTCATTGTGAATTTTATCCGTCTTCGTAATTATATTCACCGTTTCCGAGCGGGCGATTTCACGTTATGAATTTTGACGTAACTTAACCACCATTACCACGTCGCGTGAGCGTTTTTCAGCCACATGGTGTATGTTGTAAATTTCTTGATCTCTTTGTTGCTACGAAGAGCGCTGTCTCGCGCATTATTATTTTTCTATCCACTATAAATTGCATTTTTTAACTACCCGCGTGAAAAAATTCAAAAAATAGGCGTTAAATCTGATTTATGTTCTAATAGTATCTAATTCTGTATTAACTTGATATGAATTTTAACTTTCTCGGATTTTTCAGTTAAATTCATCAAGCGAATTTTTAGAATTTTGTACAGAAGAAAATCCACTTCAAATTCGTCAAACTTATTATCTTTATAATGCAAAAGTTCTATTATAACTCTTAGGGAACTCTAAATAAAAAGTATAGTTTTATGCAGACTCAGAATATATCTTAAAATTCATTATTTGTAAAGAAAGAATCAGTATGTAACTGAATAACAACAAATATTATTTTTATTTTCAGCCATTCCAAAGGTTTGTGCAGTCGGGCCGTGTGGCCTATGTGAGCGATGGCATTCATCAGGGCAAACTCGTGGCTATTGTTGATATCATTGACCAGAATCGAGTAAGAATAATATGTTACTGTGATACATAGATATTAATATATCTTTATATATATATAAATATATAGCTATGATATAGGTACAATAATATACCGTTACTCATTAAAATATTTTTATTTGAATATATATGAGCTTATTTGGAACATAAATATATTTTGATTTCTTATATAATTACACTTTACTATGGTCTTGATTATTATACATATTACTTTTTATTATATATAATCTGAATGATGATACAATTTTGTGATAGGAATTGCCGGCTGAATCTACTGATGCTTATTGCCTTTCTGAAAACAATTATAACTTGTTCTCAATAAGTTACTGTATTTACGATTGTTACACTAAATTATACTCTTTCTCAGGTTCTGGTGGATGGCCCATCATCAAATGTACCTCGCTGCGAGATGAGGCTCAATGAGCTACATCTAACTAAATTCCGTTTGCGTTTCCCATTTACTGGATCTACTCGTGTTGTACGTAAGGCGTGGCAGGCGGGTAACATCGACGAACTATGGAAGCAAACAATGTGGGCTAGAAAAGTTGAAGCAAAGAAAAAGGTAAATGTATTCAGCAGCTCATTAATTGTATTAGAGTTTTAGCTGTTTACCAAGGCCATAAATTATGCTGTCATAAATATTCTAAATAATCTTATATATTAGGATGGATTATATATTCAATAACTAAAATATTTCAGTATCTTGTCTTAGATAATAAGCGTGTTTCTTTTTCTGTTTTAGCGTGCGGAACTTAGTGATTTTGATCGTTTCAAGTTAAGGAAAGCCAGGCAGATAAGAAATAGAATGCGAACAGAGGCATTCTATAAGTTAAAGAAGGCTAAGAAAGCCAAAACCAGCGATGCAAAAAAAGGCAAAAAACAAGCTGAAAAGTAATATTTCTAATTAAATATATAATTATTTCACAAAATCCTTGTTGTTTATAATATACCTCTTGTATGCCATGGGAAATTATTGGTAAAGCTATTTGCCTCTTCCAATTATTTTAAACAATGATTAAGTGATCAAATAATGAGATAATAGTTGTTACAATATCAAAGATTATGGAACATAGTATGATTGTGTTTAACAAAATTTAGATTATTATTTCGAATAATTTTTAGTTTTGAGAAAAGTAAGTTGATAGACTTGTAATTTCACAAATTCATTTATTGCTTACAACATACAGAATGTTAAGGAAAAATACAGAAAAAAACAGTAATATTACTGGAGAAACTTTAAAATTATTTACTAATATTTGTTTACATGCGTTGCATTATCTCTTACCTCAATCATCAATTAATATCAAACACAAATATAGATCTGGAATGAGCTTACAAATGTGTGAAATCACACAAGAAACGTTCTGCTTTATTGTCTACGTAAAAATCTACGTTCTAAATAATTCACAATCTATATTTTATGATTGCAACGTCTTTTTAACATTGAATTAATTTACACTGCTACTTGTTTCATAATCATCTGATTTTCAAATTTATTGTGATTTTTCCTTGAAAAGCTTTATATTTACAAATTCGACTTTCTTCGCTCGCCTATTCTGCATTTTCCAGATAGATTTTTATTATATTATAAAATATTATATGATAAATGAACGTTTATCATAACACATACTGCAAGTATAAATAACATATTCATTGATTTATGCTGTAGATGATACAGCTAATTTCTTCAGATGCTCCATGAATATTTGCAAACTGACATCGTCGGTCAACACAGGTGCACCGCTTTCCTAAATAAAAAGAAAAGAATAATATAATAATTATAAAAATAGAACATATAAAAAAGTATGATGATTATAATTTTCAATATATTTGATTTCTGCAGAAAAAACAGCAATATATATGACATTAATTTCTTAGAAACATCTTTCGTAGAATGAAGATCTCTTGCATCAAGCATAAACAGATTTCTCGTGCAATTTTAATTTCAAGATAATTTGATCCAAAGATTAATTACAAACGTATCGAAAAATCTACTTGTAACATATTTTAGAGTAAATATTGGGCGTTACATATTTTAATTAAGATTAAGAAGAAACTTTGCAAAGATCAATTTCTGATATTAACCACCACCAGATTTAAGCTCAAAGATGTGAACATTGCTATAAACCGTGCAGAATTATTAAATATTGTCATCTTGTGTGATAAGTACCTGTAAAAATTAACACGACCCAAACTTTAGCATCGTTAAAAAATTAGCATATAGTTACACGATATAAAAAAAAAGTTCAGTTTGCTTTTTCGTGTAATCAAATAAGTAATCTTAATTCAATGTAAAAAATCAATAAGATAATAAAATAATCAGTAAAAATATTTAATTGTTGGTAACGCCAAAATTTGGGCGCGATAAATCAGTGTTTTAGGAACTATTAGTTGTATATTTATAATTAGATGCAACGCATGATGACACTCGAGTATTTTTTACAGTGGTCTTACAAAACCCAAATAATTCAGTAATCTAAAATCTAGATAAAAATAATGTGACAGATTTAAAAATGAAAGAGTTGTGTTTTCATTAATATCGATGCTGTTACCCCTGAGTGTGATCCGTCCACCAGAAAAGCTAAGTACAAAGAGAGAAATAGAACAGATAGATAAATAAATAAATAAAATAACACACCCCGTTGGGCATCGGCATCCCCTAGTTCACAGGATCATGGTGACATAAAAAAAAATATTAGTTACAGATGGTATGAAACTCTTATGAGTACTTGTACAGATTCCCTTGAATTATCATATTATATTTTTTAGTTACAGATTTATTTATTAATTTGGAGAAAGAGATAGAGAACAAAGTTTTTCATGAGATAAATTTGGTGAAATACATCAAGGAAAATTTAACATGAAATTAATTAAAGAATCTAAACTCGAAATACGTATTCTGGAGTATCATCTGTAATGTTTAAAAAATGTATAAAATTTTACTTACCGCGCCATAAGCATACATATTATTGTGAGTCTGGCTCGGATTAACTTTACTCAGTAGGAATCTAGCTTGAGATCCGCCTTGTTCCGTATCGATATATCGTGGCGCGGGAAATCTGCCGCCTAATATCTCCGCCGCGTCGTCAACAGGCGCTGCCAATAACTGCCTGAAGTTTTCGTATTCCGGCAGATCTTGATACTTTGACTGTCGCCATTGCGCGATGGTCTGCAATAAATTAGCGATAAGTTAAACATGTGTTCATATACACACAGGTTATATTCGCTCACCAGGTAGTTCAATTCAACTGGAAGCTCGCGGTCACTTACCTCTCCGTGGAAAATGAGTATCTGGAAGAATGTGTCCATTAACAGAATTCTCTCGGGTTGAATGGACGAAGTATCTAATAATACAGGCTCCGGGGGCCCATTGAATCCATAACTGTATAAGATAGGTTGAACCATGATCAAAGAATTTGTTAAATCTTCACGCATAAGCATATGTCTGAAAGGTAAAGAAGAGACATGACGATATAGAGTATGATGAGAAATATGATGACCCCGGATACTACGGACGGTCTGCCAGGAAACAATCACGAAGAGAAACGAAAAGATTCACCTGTAGAAACTGGTCTCATCGGGCGAATTATTGAATACTTGTAAAAATTGCGATCTACGCAAGTGATACATGAATTGCGGGTACAAGGAAAAGTTTTCCGCCAATCTGAAGCTATTTGGATCGTCCTTGGCATACTCTCCGAACTTTTGGCACTGCAAAGATAAAAATATACGTCTCAAAATGTAGAAAGCATACAACTTTCTTGCATAATTCCGACTTTGGGAAATATACTAACAAGTCTGATCAGCATACGATCGACCCATCTTAATACATCTGGTCCGTCGTCGCTTTCCGCTCTAAACACAGCTAAACGCGACATGAGAACGGCCGCTGCCTCCTGGTCGAATCCCGCGCTCACATGATGCAAGGACGACGACGCGTCTGCCCAACTGTAGCGAAAAATATTAATAATAATTAATATAATATATTGTAACACAAAGAAGGTTATGTATAACGTGATATCGGAAAATGCTTACTTTCTCGCGATAGTAGTGACTCGGATTCTTCTCTGACCGCTGCTATGTTGATACTGAGTGATGAATTGGATGCAGCCTCTTCCACCCTGTGGGATCGGTGCGGTGTGCTGGTTTACAACTTCGAAGAAGAGAGCCGTGGTCGTGGACGGCGTCAGTGAGCAGAACTTCCATTGACAAGTACCGCCCAATCCTACTTCCTGTTCTCCTACGCTAGCTCCTTTCACTCCTAACGACACGCAGGGCCCGATCGCTCCGGAAACCTTGATCTCCCGTGACGTTTTCACCTCTAAAGTAGCGTTGAATGCCATCTTTAGGTCGCCTTTGGAGTCCTTGGCGAATACACGTTGGAAGGTCTGCTTGAACAAAGATGAGTTGAACGAATCTCCCATCACCATGTGGCCGCCGGTGGAGTTGCAGCACTGTCGCATCTCCAGCAAACCGGTTTGATCGAGAGCGCAGGAATATATGTCTATAATGTGGCCATTGGCAGCGGCACGCGACGCCAACGCGTCATAATGCTTGGTCGCCTTCTTCATATGCTTGGCGTTATCCTTCTGGATATCATGATGTGATCTGATCGGCTGTCGTAGATCGTCGGTTACTACTTGACCGGGTCCTTGGGAACACGGCCCACCGAGGAACAGCATAATTCTTAAACACAGACAGTAAGACATGACTATAATATTAATGTATAATATATAATAGTACTATGTATAACACTTGAGTATCCATACATAGTATTGAGTAGTTTTTAGTACCAATATTACGTAATATATAAATATGTAATATATAAATACCTAGCACCAGTGTTAGCGTAACTAGCTTCTAGGAGACCAGTAGCAACGGCTAATGCCACACCAGTAGATCTCAATGGACGTTTTCCTGGCCCAACGGGCCACGGGTCGCGCTGTAGCTCTCCTAGAAGGTCCGTTAGATTCATGTCACACTTATGGACCGGCTGTAAAAAACGATTGGCCGGCGGCAATGGTTGCGTGCCGGGTCCTCTCGGTTGGCTTGGGTTCTGTCCGGGAAACGGTCTACCTATACCTGCGAAGTGCGAGCGAGGCGCGATTAAACAAACGCGAATCGCGCATTAAGTACACCGAGCGTGAGTAAATTAAAACTTAACTTTTACCTAACATATCCTGGACCTGTTTCGGCTGCAGATCCTTCGTGCCGCGGAATACATAACTCTTGCTGCAACCATCGCATCCTAACTCATGAACTTGAACCATTCTGCCGAACGTAATAAGACCGATCAGAGTGTTGGGAGGAAGCAAAGATAAGGACATCTGTAGTGAATCCTTAAGCGCTCCTAATTCTTCATCATCCATACATGTATCCACGACGAGCAAGAATATTGGTGGTAAACATTGAGCCCGCTAGACAATATCAGATACATATTGCTTGAGATTTAAATCTTGAAATATATATAATTAATAAAAAATGAATGTTTCCAACAAAAACAAATAAGTTTTCATATTTGTACATTCATTTTCTTTCTCTACTTTGTGTTTACAGCTCATCCTACTTACCATTATTGTATATTCGATTGTTGAAAACATTGGAATAAGTTCTGCTGGTTGATGCTGTTCTGAAATTGCGGCATACTGTGGTGGAAACTGAAATATATAAATATGAATATTAAATAGTTGTATCGCTTGTATTAACAATATATATATATATATGTATATTCGAAAGTATCATAAGTTTTACAATCGATAACATAGAATTTCTCTTACAGGATTTCTCTGGAAGCAGAGGTTGCAGACCCATAACTTGGCACGATAGTCCACTTGGCACAATGGATTTAAGATAGCCCTGCAGGTGGATCTTGTACATAATACAGGGTCATATTGGATAGGTGGAAGATCCGCTCGTTCTTTAATTGGTTGGTACAATGTTCCTAGTGGTACAACAAGCCTGGTAGCATCAATACGTGAAGACGGCCATACGTTCCATGTAAAACGCACACCGTCACGATCTTCATTCTGTTGAATAAAATCTTCATACGTTGTCATAGTGCTGTAACATGACAAATAAGTAACCTATATATATATATATATATATTTTATACTTTGGCTGCGTTCCAATATTCACTGCCAGCACGAAAAATCTATAATATACATGACACAAATTATGTATTTTCAGTATTGGCAGTGAATTTTGGGACACAGCCTTTATATGTATTTTACATATTTTATATATTACACATATCTTATATCTCACAATATAAACAACTTCTCGTCAGCCTTTGAATATCTATTATTTTTTTTGTATCATTGTTTCTTAACTTTTATAAAAAGCATGAAGAAATAGGGTTGCAGCAGATTAATTGTGAATTAAAGTATACGTACGATTGTTCTTATAGAAGAAGCTTTAGGTTGACCAGTAGTTTTAGGTGCACCGTATATAAAGGTACAGCCAATGTTCACCTACCCATTTTACCATATAACATTATTAATGGGAAAATGTACAAATTTCTGGGAGAAAGTCAAATAACGATCCTTCCGTCATCGAGCCACGTCACTTGAAAGATGCAACGCATGCGTGGAACTTCTTTCGTGTCAAGAAAACTGGAGCACAATTCAAAGAGTGTACTGAGAAGGGAATAGCAAGTTTATTTCTGCAACTAGAGTTCATATTGCGCACTCTGTTGGGCCGTTAGTTGAAATTGAATTGATGATCAACCCACAATCACGACAGACGTCCACCATCTTTGATTTCGTTCAAATCATTCAATTTCAAATTGTGTACGTTACGATTTATAGAGAAATCATGATGGAACGTTTGAACGAGGTCTTGCCGCATGTTCAAGCCAGCGAAGTCAGGTTGTCGTACGTGGAAGAATTGTTTCCGGATCTCAAGGATCATCCGTATATCGTCCTTCACAAAAATGTGAACGAACAAAAGAATATTCTTCTCTGCGGGATCTTGATCGATGCTAATATGATCATCGATTTCAGGTGCCCGGTATACCACAATCCGCAGGTTACAAAGAAAATAGAGAGAAGAATTTCGCAAGTAAAGAAGATTACTTTGCAAGTAATAAGTACACACGTATCTAAGAATCATTGAGTTTTATTTGCGGAAATACATATATTTGAAATATCTCTCAGAACATGATGTCTCTGGCTCACCTTTGGAATATTCATTCGGCAGTTGCAAGTTCGACGACACAGTCATCATCACGAGAAACAGTTGGCGAAAAGAAGAGGAGTCGTACTTGCCATTGAGTATAAATGATGCATGGTATGTACAAGGATGTTGATTCTTAAAGTATTTCAGATTTAAATTCTATAATCCAATAACATAAATATCTTTTCAGCAATGCATTGAACATATATCTTGAATATTCTGAAGACAATACTTTGCCAGTGTTGGCTCTTTGTGATGGAAAAGATTCTAAACAAAGTAGGCTTATTGGCAGCATTATCCGTGATAATTGTTTTATTACATTAAGAGCAGTCTCTATCGGTATAATACCTCAAGCAAGGAGTAAATATCATGAAATTGTACAGGAGCATCTTAAGCGTTCAGGTGCACAAGAGCATGATGTATGTAATATATAAATATTGAGTTTCTTTATTTTAATATTAGAAGCTTTATCAAGTATATTTTCTTAGATTAAAATGTCCATGCTCAATAACTTTGACTTATTTGGTGTTAAACAAGAAAGGATTGATTGGGATAAAGTCGCCAGGAGTGATTTTGAAGGAAATATTGGCATTGAAATACATTCAAATAACTTGGTATTAAATCCAAGATTATCCAAGAATATACTGGTATGTACATAAAAATACGCATGTATAGATTATTATAGTTTAATATATGTGACAAATTTCAATCATTGTATTTATATATTTTTATATTTCTCTAACAGATTATTTATGTTATTATCTAACAAACAAATCTTTTTGCAGATAGTTCAAGCGAATGCTGGCTGGAAAGACAGTCCTTTGAAGGAGCAACGGTCTCAATTACTCTTGTTGACCCACTATTTATTAATAATAGATGAGTATAAGAAGAACATTGCACTGCAAAACTCGATAAAATTTATAACACCATACTTAGAGGTAAGTGGACATTTCTATAGTTTCTAGAAATATGTCTTATATACAATTATTTAATAATTTTCCATATTTTTCTTTTTTTAACTATATATATACTTCGACATTGTAGGAACACAACGTCATAGTTGAAAAATTGAATTTTTTGTTAAATGGTGATGTCAGTTTTCAAAAATCCAATAACAACAATATCAAGGAAATCGATAGAAAAAAGCAAAGTGTTAAAATCGACGCAAAGCTGTCGGAACGCGTACAAAACATGTCCTCGAGGTACGACATGGATTTCACCGATCACTTATGGGAGATACTTATAGGTGAGTAAATATTTTCCGTGAAAACAATTTAAATTACGATACGTTTTGCTTGTTTCGGTTAATCACATATCTCCCTCTTAATATGCAAAGCAACTTCGGAGTATCCGCAGATGATAAGCTACATCGAAATGATTCTGAGAGAGATTTTTGAGCACAGATTTATACCGCAGGTAATCCATTGAAAATTTTGTATCTGTTTCGATGACGATATAACGGCTAAGAACCAAGAGAGGATTGCTATATAAACGTTACCGTATATTTATTAGGCCAACGATACAAATTCGACGAGAATAATCAAACTTGCCTCTGATATGCGCGGCCACGAGATAACGTCATTCATTAGTCGTCTATTGCTAGGCAGCGCACCATTAGAACTTGTTGTGGACGCGGGCTTTGAGAAGCTTGCCCGAGATTATTTGTACATTCTGAGAGGAGCGCGACTCGTCGATTTGTACGACGTTCGACAAAAGTTGGCCAATGTGTCGTCCGGGACTTTCAGCACGGAGAATTACAGGTGAGAGAATTATACACAAGAATAATACACTCGATGAATTGAATAGACTGAATTCTCAGTAAACTCCGTGTAGTCAATGACTTTATTGATCGAATTGCAGAAAGAAGTTGCTCACGTTGGCACAAATTCACATCAGTTTGGAATGCATGCTGCTTATTGAGACGCATCTGGAGTGCTCAGTCGAGAGTTTGCAGAGCATGTTCGTTCACGCGTACAAGGAGTTTCTCTCCGAACTTTCGTCCCCGCTACGGCATCACGCCGAACTTTGCGGCAGAGTTTACACATTGACGGTGCCGCTCTCGGGCGCGATAGCCGACGAGTTAAATATTTTAAAGACGTACGTAAACCTAACGAGTATTATAAAATTGCAGTGAACAGAGTTAGAGTATACAGAGAGTGTGTTTTTGCAATCTATGTCTCGTGTCCAGGAATCCTACTGTGTGGAGAGCCACCCTCTCGTCTCAGTCCGCCGCATCGACGCTAAGTACTACCACGTATTACAGCAAAATGCCTATTTTTCCAACGAACATTTATCCTATAGGTAAAGTAAATAATAGAAATCGTTTATAGAGAAACGTCAATCGAAAACAGATTGCTTCGTGTATGAGACGCGCGATCAAGATGGTAATCGTGTAACTTTTCTTCAGAGGTAAAAACGTGGAAAGTTAAAAGTTTCATGCGAGAAGTTTTACATTTCCATGGTTCGAAAACATATTACATAATCTCGCTCGAATCATCGAGTTTACATGAAACTTTATACTTTCTATGCTTCCTCGTTTAGAGAAATGACATGATCGCTATCCCGGAGCCCTATTCTAGACGCAAAGCGAACACTTAGTATCCCTATTTAATTCCACGTTCCTTTTTTTCTTTTTTTTTATACAAACATATAACTGTTTCAGTTTAAGAATTAAAAAGATATATTTAGCGTTCAATATGTATCCAGAATAGAGCACCTGGTCTCTATTTTATTTATTCCATTTATATGTTCGCTTGCAGATGACAAGAATGCACAGGAGGAGATGGTTCACGGTATAAGCGCTACATCATCCGCGGCGAAATATAAAAAGTTGTGAGATACACGTGACATAATCATGCGCACAGAGCCGAAACAAAACGAAACATCAAACTTGGTGCTTTACGAATGAACGGGACATAGTGCGAGGTAATGAAACGTTCAATTGATAATTAATAAAATAAAAATTATAAGAGCATACTTCAAATACATTACATGTATTAGATATATATAAATATAAACTACATTTATGAGTGTTTGTACTCTCAGTCATTGACAATTATACACTCGATCATGCTATTAGTCCATTCTCCCCGTGATTGACACAAATTTTTTATTATTATAAATATCCTATTGCGAAATTTACCGTTTCTTCTTTTTTCATTCTCTTCAAGAATTATCTTTAATGTACAAAATTACGTGTCGCGTATTTAAAATTTATTATAACATTCAAATATCGCATTTAAAATTCTCGTCCAATTCAGAGTGAATTTCGTATGATCCGTATTAAAATGATTTCGATCGCCGATGCGCGTTATAAACTTTTTACATTTACATATATATATTTTTTTCCCTTTTCATACAGCTAACGCTACCGTAGAATAAATCATTACTGCGTCCCCAATCTCTCGTCTCAACGTACTTTGGCTGCTCTCCTTCGAACGAATGTCACTCTCAAAAGCGATTCCCTCCCCTTCATCCCTCTTCGTAATAAGCCACTAAAAGACGAAGCATGGCTTTCTATGTATACCGTAAGTACACCGATATTCTCAATAGCGAAAAGACGCAGGCAGGGTTGATTTATAAGGCATTACTCTCCTCTGTGTCGTCTTTAATACTAAGATGCGTCCGCGTCGTCCATTCCGGAGATACTAGCTTGCTCCAATACCTCGAGTAGCTTTTGCATCTCCATCGAGTCCGACGAATTGTCGAGAGTTTTCTCCAGAGCTCGCACGTACGACATGCACGTGCGTCCCTCGTGATCGAAATTTTGAGGGTTCGCTTTATGCTGTAAAATTTTCAATGAGTATGATACTCATTATAGCGTACAGTGAACAAATTATGAAAGATCATTCGTGTGAGGCTCATATTACACTAGATATCAGAGATTGAAAATTGTGGGTTAGAGATTGCAATTCGATGAGTTAACCGATTTTGATCTCGACTGTCAATTGGTCAAGTTACACTCTTCAATTCTTTAATTCGTAATTCTCGACCTCCAATATTTACACCCGTATTCATAGTCAGGCCTTATATTTAAGGCTTCCTTAAGCTTATCTTCAGATGGTCTGTAGCCAATAAAATAATCCGTGCAGCATCTAAAGATGAATATAAGGAGGCCTCAAATATAAGGCCTGACTATGAATACGGATATTAGTCTGACACGAGCTTAACACGCTTGTCGAGAGCTGTACACACCCATATCAAGAGTTGCGCCATTGCCAAGTTCCCGGTCGCGCAAGCCAGGTGTAACGGCGTTCGCTGGTCTTCCGGCTCGTTGACCGGCATATTGATGTCTTGATGGGTGCATCGAGCCAAGCAGAACGTGAAGACTCTCATGTTTCCCCTGTGTACACAGAATCTAATTGAATTTCGGCGGATAAGAACGCTGAACGAAATTGACCTTTCGACCACCAAGTATTTTATGACGGAAGGGAAATAAGTTATCTTCTCTCTTTTCGGCATTTTCGGAAGCAAAATTATATCTTTAGGCATAAATGTTACAAATGAGACCTGCGATGAACAGACACTTAGATCTGTTTTTGTGAGGTTGTTTAAAACTTGAAAAATTTTTTAAAGTTATATTTTGAATTGTATCCATTATAATGATACAATCAAAAGATGAAGTCTTCTACGAAAAACTTGGTGTCTTACCGACAAACCGAATCAATGAGTAACTTCCCCAGGGGAACGTTCGGGTTGATCGGCGGTAAGAAGAGCTTGTCCTCGTACTTCCATCTAATCCATTGTTCTTTCTCCTCCCTGCACGAGTCCGAAACGGGTTTCTGCTTGCCGTTCAAGCAATATTCCCAGACACTGTTGGCTATGTTATTGCCGAGAGCCAACATGACGCTTAGGTGACCTGCGCTAAAAGCCGTCGTTGAAGATGTATCGTTGAGAAGAGTCGTGTGTCGACGAACGTTGATGAACGCTCAGTGCGACAGAACTTCTTGCGTTATACTTACGACCAGTCGTCCAGATCCAAGGATCGAACTTTAGAGACGTGCGAGCCCAAATTCCTGTGAATGCCGGAACACTCGATGCACATCAGGACGCCTAGATTCAGGCTGGCCCAGTCAGGATCTAGATGAAGGGAACGGACACGTGTGACTGAATCGTGCGACCGACGAATGAAAGAGAAAACAAATTATTTTACTCACTTGGCGTGCCGCAATCGACGCACGCATCGTTTCCTGAGACCTTGTTTTTTATGCAGTGCATCTTGAAGGCGTCAGTCTCGTTTTTCTTGTCGCCGTCGCTGTTTTGCAGACTCGACAGTATCTGTTGTTCTATCGCGCTGATCCAGCTGTCCCTATCTTCGGCGTTATTCGCCTCGAAATGCCACGTTTTATTCTCCAGGGAGATGATAGAGAACTCGAAACTGTCTTCTGAAAACACGTGTTTCGCAGTTAATGCAGTGCTGCGAAATCGGGGCCGTGTTTCAAAATTCACTGCCAGCGCTGAAAAGTTATAATTTGCGTGACACAAACTATATATTTTCAGTATTGGCAGTGAATTTTGGAGCACAGCCCGGGAGAATTTCCGGGCATGCGCATTGAGCAAACGCTGTGGGAGTCTCAGTATCGTATTAATTTAAAGGTATTTTAACGATATGGTGATGATACTATGGATTGAAAATTACAATCGGATAAATCAGGTAATCTAAATCTTGGTTATTTAAGTTGGTCCACTTGTAATTTTCAATCTATAGTCTAATACGGGCGTAAGATCCTTCATCTGAAAGAAAATATGAAGGTATTGTAGGGACAATAGAAAGGATCCTCCGTGGAACCTCTATCATGCGCTTTAAACCGTCAGTGGATTTTGATATATATATCTAGCTGCTCTACGTCACTTCAGGCATGCGCTGTAACCTGGAAAATTCTCCCGATCTCGCAGCACTGAGTTATTGGTTGCGTTCAGAAAACAAAGCGCTCACTGAGCGCTTAGTAACTATTGGTCCTTACTGTTAGATCCTTACATTCAGACCAATAACGTTGACGAATTACTTAACCGTTGTGTAACCGTTGTGTTTTCTGAACGCAGCCATTGGGTGTATTCAGTACTACAAAAGCTCACTGAGCGCTCAGTGAGCTTTTACATTTGATTGGTATATTCCTTTAGATTTAAAAATATACACCAATCAGATGCAAGAGCTCACTTAGCGCTCAGTGAGCAGTTGTAGTACTGAATGCACCCAATGGCTGCATTCAGCAGACTCAACAGTTGGACAACATTACTAGATTTTCCATTGAATCTCGCTCCTGATTGGTAAATACTTCTGGGTCTATGAAGAATCTAAAAGAATGCTCTAATCACAGATTATCATATAATCACTAAGCGCGCTCTGATTACTTTGTTCTACTGAACGCGGCCAATGGCAGCGCGATAGCTACGTCAAACAGTGATGGGAATTCGGTGACGGGCTTAGGCCCAGTTCCACAACTTGCTTTAAACGGAGTTTAAAGCTAAACCGATGGTTAAAAGCAATAGTCGCATATATTGCTTTTAACCATCGGTTTAGCTTTAAACTCCGTTTAAAACAAGTTGTGGAACTGAGCCTTACCAGAGAATTTCCCCCACCACACAGCCGGCTCGGTCTATCCGTGTGAGCCACGCGCTACACTGTCAGACGGATAGACCAAGCCGGCTGTGTGTGTGTGTGGTAGGGAAAATTCTCTGGCAAGCCCGTCAATGAATTTCCATAATAACGTCAAATTGGTAATATCGACATCCGGGTCAGTTATCTTTCATATTATCTGAATATAATGTGACTGCAGTGCATATTATTTGATTATAGTATCTTAGAAAAATGAAATAAAATAACGAACCTTAGAAAATCACTAAAATCAACAACAGATGATTACCTTGAGCACTATATGACTTAGAGCCTTTCGGTGTCTTGCCAGGTACCTTCACTGTGACGTATTGCAAGAGAATCTCTTTGCCGTTGGCATCGTTCATGTAATCCTGCAAATATTTTCTTCTCATAAGTCTGTCGCGCTATCGCGTGGTGTGAATGAAGTATAAAGGATAATTACATGCAAGCTCGAGTGATAAGTCAAACGGCCATCTTCTAATAACGTGACGTATTTCTTCTTCCACTCCTTCAGGGATTTGCTGCTTCGTTTAAATAGGTAGCCTTGCTTGACCGGTATTTCCCTACCAACGCCCATCTCGCCCATATATTTCTCTTTCTTGGAAGGTGTGAATATATTCGATTTTCTTCGAAATTTCCTGCGAGCAGAATCGTGGCGATTAGATCAATGAAGCCCACGAGAGGGCGAAAATTCAACGAGGCAATAGAAAGAAAATAAATGGTTTCACACCGAATGGTGGTCGGAGTCAAAATTGATGTTCGCAGTTCTCCGTGCTGATTCTGCATATTATGGAAATTGTCGTTCAGCAATCCCGAATCGTTCGGCATGGAACTGTTGTGTATAGATCGACAGTCTTCATCTTTTTCCGAGGTCTATCGAAAAGTGAAAGTTTATTAATTTGATTTTTAATTATCTTCACAGTAGTAATAAGAGAAAACTCGGGCTCACGTTCGCTTTCAACGAATTCGTGCTCTCCATCTCCTTATTGTGAAGATGCGCGGTTTTAGTGATAACGGGCACCGGAAATTTAATATCGCTCTCCGTACTGTGCTGAGGTACGTCGCAGGGGAAATGTTTTGTGGATGAGTTTTGTATAATTTTTTGACACACTGGAATTTGTTATTTGCGCTATTATAATGTATTATCTGTAATACATTGCAGTAAATCGCGATCGAAGCGGCACGACATGCATGATATTTTAAATTTTAATGTCGAGCGGTGTATACTCTCACATGAACACTCTTACCGTCTTGAAACACTCTTTCAACATTCAAGCCATAAATGGCGCATGTCTCATAATAAGGACATCTCAAGTCACAAGCCAATTTTCGCGGCTTAACATCTTTTATGACACGTGGATTACTGTCATTAATTGAGTCTACAAGATAAAGAAGTTTCAGCGAACTGAGAGATATAACAACAGCTAATAATCCGTAGGACAAATGAAAAAAGAAAACATGTAACACATACCTTGTACACCTACGAGTATTTTTGGTACCTCTGACATATTTCGAAAAGAACACATTCTATTATAAAAACCACAAACTATTGAGAAACTCTCTTCATTTTCTAAACTGAATACAAGTAATAGAGCATCTATCCAAGCAGAGAACTAAAAACAATTCAACAATATTTAATATAGTATCTGACTGGCTGTTGGTTAGTATAATATGATACGAAGAAAATCAACTCAAGCATACCTGAGCTTCAGGCACACCACCCTCATCTCTGATTAAAAGAAGATAACTCTGATCATTGATAAAGACCTCCTTTTTGAAACGACCACCTTCTGGCGATTCCTCATGCATGAAGGAACCAGTGAGGTACCTATGAACAAGTGCTGATTTGCCAGAGTCTGAGGAACCAATAATTCCCAAATGTAATTCTGGAACATCCCTTGCAAGTGTCCACTCATGACTGTTGACGAAGGAATCTAAAGAAATTCAAGTCTATATTGTTGCAAGCAATAATGCAATACCAACTTATCAATATGTTTGCAAACTATATTTGGACTTTATCAATGGTTCCTGTAATAATCTTAATGTATTAACAACTTAATATTCTATATATCATTGTTATATATATCATATTGTATATTTTTATCACTGTGTGAGCAGGTAACAGGCGTAAGAAATATATGCCACCAGGGTATATCATAAAGTCAATAAGAAAGTACCTTCAATCGCCACGACGTGCTCACGAATTTGCTTGGCAATATGCGCGTCAGGTACGAGATCGATCAAGTCGTAAATAGCGTATATCGATGGGTGAACGCTCTCGAAACGTTGTATTTCCTGCCTGATAGCGAGAGAATGATCGTGTCCGCTCTGGCCAGTTGTCATCGTTCCTCGTTCGTATAAGATCTCACCACGGGCGACAAAACCAATTACACCAACGGCATAGCTACAAAATTGTACGTCGGCAAGCGACAAGATCTCACAGTTGAATTTGGATGAACTCCACACTCGTCATGTAACATATGTCAAATTCGAATATTTATAAACATTATCATTCTCGTAGAATCGCTGTGGTTGGTTATGTGATTTCGTCGTACACTGATATTTCACTTCACCTCGGGCACTATTTCATTCGTCGTGCACGACGAATCTGACCGAACGTGCCGATTGGTTGTTGGTTTAGAGAATTTCAGAATGATCTCGGAAATTTTCTTAAACGGAAGTTCCCGGGCCTTCGAAAATTCCCCAGTAAATAGCCAGTCCTACAGTTTTCAGAGATTCAGAGATATTGGATATTTTCGAGTCGGACGTGGCGTATCTAGCTATTCGTGCATCGTGATTATTACTTAGGGCCAGAACACAGACTTCTGCATAACGCATAATACACAACGCATAAGAAAATCAACCAATCAGAATTCTTCATTTTCCTCCTCAGGATAGAAATGAAGAACTCTGATTGGTTGATTCTCTTATGCGTGTGCATTATGTGTTATGCAGAAGTCTGTGCTCTGGTCCTTAGTAGGCTGAATATGACGTTGGAAGTTTCTCGAAAAAATCCAAAAGAGTCTTTTGTTCGCCTCCGTGGCGGTTGGATGTGGTTCTTGTAACTACGCATAATTTTTTGATCTTGGGGTTGAACCTGCAGTGCGTATGCACTGTCCCTGTTTTTCTTTTTACATCATACTACTGGGAAGTGGCGTATGGACATTGCTGTATGCAGTCCGGAGCCATATAACGAACTGAATTAAACTGGAAGCTTCTCGAAATCGTAGTGCATCGTACACGTGCATCGTAGTGTATTTCTACCAAGTAAGAAAAATTAATTAAGAAAAACGTTAGCGTTTTCAAAGTAGAAGCTTACGGAGGATGATATTGAAAATTGTACGAAGATATTTTTATTACTGTTTTCGTTATATTTTATTAGAGCTGTTTTCTATCTCGAAGATATACTACTGATTTTTAACAATATATTTGGAATATTTTTGTTATTTTTGCACTGGCTGGTGATATCTGAGTACCTATATCATATATTTTTCGTACATTAAAATTGTGTCAAAAATGTAACAAGAGTTGTCTTCACATCAGTTTTTGCAAACCTGTGTCAATTGAGGGATAGAATATTGATAAACAAGAATATATATGCTATGAATAATTACATACAGGATATAAGTGTATTATGATTTAAAACTTACATATAATTATGCTCTCTTGCCATTACATGGCAACCTAACATGGTACACATAGTACACATATATGTTTCACATTCGAAATTATTTGAGTAGATTTTTTTTCTTTCTGATATTATTGTTTCTTTTTGTATATTTTAGCATTTCAGTATATCCAAGTACAACAATTAGGTACTTTCTATTATTACTTATTTTAATATTAAAATGTTTTTGTTACAGGTACAATTAAATCGGAAAAGATTGATGCAAACAGAATGAAATTGCAATCCACAGAAAACATCCCTGCAAAAAGTAATATTTTATATCATATGAATTATCTATATAGGGATAATATTTATGACATATTATCTATAAATGATTGTATCTATTTTATTATATGATTGCTAATAATAGTCTATGTAATTTTTAGAAACAAAGAAAATTTTGCAAATAACCAAGAAACGGCAACAGATATCAATTCCTGAGGAAAAACAGAAGTTGGAGATGGTTGAGGATCTTTCCAATAGCAATGCATCTGAAAATAGTATGTATTATTTAATTATTATTTAATTTCTTTTGTTACATATATTTTATCATTAATTCATCAACATTCATATTCATATATTATAGATGCAACTGTATCAAAAGAAATAACAAATAGTAAGAAGCGACGATGCACAGAAGATATCTCTAAAAAAAGTAAGTTTTATAGTATATAAATTATTTTATTTTGCAAGGAATAATTTATAACATATAGTGTTGACATCATTTTATTATTTATTTTATTGTGTGCTTATATAATAATACATTGCACAATTTTATCAGAAAAAAGGAAAATTTCGAAAATATCTAAGGAAAAAAGTGCAGATGACAATGACACGGAAAATATATCAGTTTCCAAAGAGGAACAAAATTCAGAGACAATTGAGAAATCTCCTAAGAATGATACATCTGAAAATTGTATGTACTTTTATGATATATAACTAAATTAATAGTCAAGGAATATTCGAATATTCTTTATAATAACAATATATTTTTGTTTAGCACCTGGCACAACTTTGGGCTTACAAATAGTATTTGACAAGAACTTCTCAGTGCTGAAAGAAAAAGTATGCGAGCATACATTAAAGGCAATCGATGACATGGGTTTTACACATATGACAGAGATACAGGCGAAATCCATTCCCCACCTTCTTGAAGGAAGAGATCTGGTAGGTTCTGCTAAAACCGGATCTGGCAAGACTCTGGCATTCCTAATCCCTGCAGTTGAACTTATCTACAAATTGAAGTTTATGCCACGCAACGGTACGTGAACTCGCTGACGTTACTGACATTAAAATGTTGAGGACTATTCTCGAAATAAAATCGCTCCGAACTATTTGTTATTCATAACAAAGATCTAGCGAATGGATATTTTCGCAGGTACTGGATGCATCATCATATCCCCAACGCGAGAACTGTCTATGCAAACGTTCGGAGTTTTAAAAGAACTTATGAAATATCACCATCATACATATGGTTTGCTGATGGGTGGTGCCAATAGGCAGACTGAAGCGCAGAAGCTCGCGAAGGGGGTGAATATTATTGTGGCCACGCCAGGGAGGCTACTGGACCACTTACAGAACACTCCAGATTTTATGTATAAGAATTTACAATGTTTAGTCATTGATGAAGCTGATCGAATCTTGGACATTGGTTTCGAAGAGGAAATGAAGCAGATTATCAACTTACTTCCGAGTTAGTAGCTTGTCGCAATGCACAACCAGATTATGGTAGATATATATTTTTTGTTGCTACATGCTATTGTTGTTGATGCAGAACGCAGGCAGACTATGCTCTTCAGTGCAACGCAGACAGAAAAAGTCACCATGCTAACAAAATTAGCTATCAAGAAGGAACCCATATATGTGGGGGTAGATGATGACAAGGAAAAGGCAACTGTGGAAAACTTGGAGCAAGGTTACTTGGTATGTCCGAGTGATAAGCGTTTCATGCTATTGTTCACATTCCTGAAGAAAAATAAGAAGAAGAAGATTATGGTTTTCTTCAGTTCCTGCATGTCTGTGAAATATCATCATGAACTCCTCAATTACATCGATTTACCAGTAATGAGTATACACGTAAGTCGTTGAACATTTCTTTTTCGCACTATATTTTCTTCACGTTATAATGTTCTTAGAAATTCAGATAAAAATTAAATACTCGCATCTTGTCAACAGGGTAGGCAGAAACAGATAAAAAGAACCAACACTTTTTACCAATTCTGCAGAGCAGATTCCGGGATTCTGCTTTGCACCGACGTGGCCGCTAGAGGTTTGGATATACCTAATGTCGATTGGATCGTGCAATATGACCCACCGGATGATCCCAAAGTAAGGGATATTACGTCGTGTTCGTTTGTCTCGTTCAGTAGAAGAGACGAATAAACGAAATATCAACACGGATTTGTTGTCAGTGAATATACATTTACAGCATCGAATTATGACTTTCAGGAATATATTCATCGTGTAGGAAGAACAGCTCGCGCAGGGAACAAAGGTAACGCCTTGCTACTTCTACGACCGGAGGAGCTAGGGATGATATATTACTTGAAGCAAGCTCGTGTGCCATTACGCGAGTATGAGATCAACAACAACAAAATCTCTGACATACAATTGCAAGTATGTGCAATATATACATATATGTATATACAGGGTGCACGATTTATCTGAAGATATTGAAATATCTCGAGAATTATGCATTGGATAAAAAAAAGTGGTTAATGAAAGTTGTTAGTCTCGAAGGGGGACATCCAATGATACCAAACTCGACCTCCCCCCCCCCTGGGTGGGGGTTGGGAGCAGCTTTGAAATCTTAAATGGAAACCCCCATTTTTTATTGCAGATACGGATTCTACGCCATAAAAATACGTAAATTTTGTCCGAAACTTTTTTTTTGATTCGTGATAGATGGCGCTGTAATCGCAAAAAATTATTTTCCGCAATTCTCCAGAAATGATCATTGGAATGAGAAATAAAAAATACCTGTTCAATATTTTTAAAGAACATAATAAAAGTTATTCCCCCCCCCCATCCTCTCGGGGTAGGGTGGGTGATAACGTTCAAATCTCAAATGGGGACTCACATTTTTCATTGCAGAATTAGATTGTACGTGAAATTTTTATTAAAACAATTTTTTTCATTCGTGATAGATAGCGTTGAATTTTTCCGAGAAACTACTTTTAGCGTTACACAGGAACAACGACGAGGACGTAGTAGTTTTATGTTCCCTTCGGGTGTTTTTTTAATGAGTGAGTCCCCTTGCCTCTCACAGATCGGGGTGCTTTTTTAATGTGAGTCCCCTTGCCTCTCACTGTTCAATTAATTAGAGTAAGTGTTCGAAATTTTTACCTTCAACTTCAATACACTTATTGATCCTTTTTTCAAATGACTGTACACAGGATAGAAGCATATCTGCGGGAGTTTCAGTGCAAGCGTTTCTTATGCGTTCTACCATGTTTTCACGAGTTGTTGGCACTTGTTGATAAACCTTATTTTTTGGGTAACCCCACAGAAAGAAATCCGGCGTTCTTTAAAATGTTCTTTAAAAATGTTCTTTATGTATGTTCTTTAAAAATATTAAACATCTCTATGTTCTTTAAAAATATTGAACAGGTATTTTTTATTTCTCAATCCAATGATCATTTCTGGAGAATTGCGGAAAATATAATTTTTTGCGATTACAGCGCCATCTATCACGAATCAAAAAAAAATTTTCGGACAAAATTTACGTATTTTGTGGCGTAGAATCCGTATCTGCAATAAAAAATGGGGGTTTCCATTTAAGATTTCAAAGTTGCTCCCAACCCCCACCCAGGGGGTGGGGTGGGAGGTCGAGTTTGGTATCATTGGATGTCCCCCTTCGAGACTAACAACTTTCATTAACCACTTTTTTTTATCCAATGCATAGTTCTCGAGATATTTCAATGTCTTCAGATAAATCGTGCACCCTGTATAATACAATTCGTTTGTCTCTCCGTGTTACTTTTTTTATGTCCTCTCTTTCTCTTTGGACAACACCAAACTGGAAAAACACTCGCAGATGTGCCTACGCACATGATTCATGCCACTGCTAGTTTCAGTAGAGAAAGAAAGAGGAGAGAGCAAAAAGCTAGTCTTCACAATTATACCGGTTTAATCAACATTTATCTCCGCATGTCGTCCATAATCGATGCAACATGTTATTGCTTTATTTTTAGCTCGAGAAACTAATCTCGAAAAATTATTATCTGCACACTTCAGCGAAAGAAGCGTTCAAAGCGTATGTCCGAGCATATGATTCCCATCATTTGAAGCAAATCTTCAATATTGAAACTCTAAACTTGACAGCGGTCGCTAAATCATTCGGATTCACCGTGCCGCCGACAGTGGACTTAAGTACGTACTGGACTACATGGATTTAACATAAAGAATTACGTCTTTTTCTGTTTCATACCCATACATGTTTTTTTCGTATAATAACATTAGTTTCAGTATGCAAATTTGAATTTTAAAATAGTGCGACTACGCGCTACTCTTCGTTTCTTCGCTTTTTATTGACGCAGTCACACTTTGCAGAAGTAGGAGTGAGCAAGGCGACGCGACCGCGAAAAAGGCTCGGCGGAGGCGGTTGCGGGCACTTCAAGAACCTGAACGACTCGAGTGCTACAAAACAGCTACGACGTACTAAGACCTACCAGCAGGTAGGCAAACGTACAGGGGACAAGCGGCAATTCAGCAGATGACCATGCCGTCCACGCGCACCTGATATGCGTGAGTCGTAGGCGACTGCATCATTGTCATAACGCACGGATGTGTCCCGATACTCCTGGGGAATCGAGACCCATCGGTAAATCACGCTACACGCTACTGTACAGTTCCATATTAGAATACATTACATTTTAGTGACGTTAAAAGTCTTCGATTTTTTACGCCATTCCTGACTTGCTCTTCAACCATCCCACCAATTATCTTTCTTTTGTTCTCTGTAAGTTTCTTTTCTGTTATACCTCTTTGTTGATATCCATGTGAATATATATAACGAACAAATCTAGAACAAACTGTTTTAACAGGAACATGCACAGAAATTCATATTATGTGATATTATAGTATCTTAGAAAAATGAAATAAAATAAACGAACCTTAGAAAATCACCAAAATCAACAACAGATGATTACTTTGAGCACTATATGACTTAGAGCCTTTCGGTGTCTTGCCAGGTACCTTCACCGTGACGTATTGGAAGAGTATCTCCTTGCCGTTGGCATCGTTCATGTAATCCTGCAAATATTTTCTTCTCATAAGTCTGTCGCGCTATCGCGTGGTGTGAATGAAGTATAAAGGATAATTACATGCAAGCTCGAGTGATAAGTCAAACGGCCGTCTTCTAATAACGTGACGTATTTCTTCTTCCACTCCTTCAGGGATTTGCTGCTTCGTTTAAATAGGTAGCCTTGCTTGACCGGTATTTCCCTACCAATGCCCATCTCGCCCATATATTTCTCCTTGGAAGGTGCGAGTATATTCGATTTTCTTCGAAATTTCCTGCGAGCAGAATCGTGGCGATTAGATCAATGAAGCCCACGAGAGGGCGAAAATTCAACGAGGCAGTAGAAAGAAAATAAATGGTTTTACACCGAATGGTGGTTGGAGTCAAAATTGATGTTCGCAGTTCTCCGTGCTGATTCTGCATATTATGGAAATTGTCGTTCAGCAGTCCCGAATCGTTCGGCATGGAACTGTTGTGTATAGATCGACAGTCTTCATCTTTTTCCGAGGTCTATCGAAAAGTGAAAGTTTATTAATTTGATTTTTAATTATCTTCATGGTAGTAATAAGAGAAAATTCAGGCTCACGTTCGCTTTCAACGAATTCGTGCTCTCCATCTCCTTATTGTGAAGATGCGCGGTCTTAGTAATAACGGGTACCGGAAATTTAATATTGCTCTCCGTACTGTGCTGAGGTATGTCGCAGGGGAAATGTTTTGTAGATGAGTTTTGTATAATTTTTTGACACACTGGAATTTGTTATTTGCACTATTATAATGTATTATCTGTAATACATTGCAGTAAATCGCGATCGAAGCGGCACGACATGAATATTTTAAATTTTAATGTCGAGCGGCGTATACTCTCACATGAACACTCTTACCGTCTTGAAACACTCTTTCAACATTCAAACCATAAATGGCGCACGTCTCATAATAAGGACATCTCAAGTCACAAGCCAATTTTCGCGGCTTAACATCTTTTATGACACGTGGATTACTGTCATTAATTGAGTCTACAAGATAAAGAAGTTTCAGCGAACTGAGAGATATAACAACAGCTAATAATCCGTAGAAGGACAAATGAAAAAAGAAAACATGTAACACATACCTTGTACACCTACGAGTATTTTTGGTACCTCTGACATATTTTGAAAAGAACACATTCTATTATAAAAACCACAAACTATTGAGAAACTCTCTTCATTTTCTAAACTGAATACAAGTAATAACTAACATGGTACACATAAGCTTTGTTCGTTTTGTCTCTTGGGAGCTGCTCGGAGTCGCTCCGAGCAAACCTAGTGAACTTGATGGTGTTCTTTTAGCCGGAAGTTATATCGGGGCAATCAGGGTGAAAACTTGGTTATGTTCTATTTCCTACGTCACAGCGGTTTAGAGCTATTCAGGTCCATTCGGAGTTTCCCTATAATGCTCTCTCATGAAACGATTGGTCTTGTCGGTTCCATTCCAGAACCCGCGTGTTTTAAAAGGACTTTGTTTTAATCGAGCTTTGTGTTGACTTACAATTACGCCTATCACAGCAATCTTTCTGCTCAGACCTAAAAACGAAAATGCAAGGAAGTGAAAAAATAAGTG
The DNA here is from genome assembly GCF_003227715.2 of Harpegnathos saltator. Taxonomy (NCBI): domain Eukaryota; kingdom Metazoa; phylum Arthropoda; class Insecta; order Hymenoptera; family Formicidae; genus Harpegnathos; species Harpegnathos saltator. The sequence continues at coordinate 2,605,069 of NW_020230089.1, forward strand.
GACATGACTTCGGGGAAGAGGCCGACTTAAACGACGTAAGTGATTTCTTATGTATTATTTTGTATTGTTAACCTAACTTTACATAACCTAAAATATGATATTAAACTAGAATAAATATTTCTGTCTTCTTTTTAATCTTGTAAAATGTGTACAATAATCTCTTTATATACATTTATATTTCAGCTTATATGTTATGAATGTAATGAAAAGTAGATATAATGAAAAAGTAGATGAAGAATTAGACGCAATATATAATCACAATTGCTTCATAGGCGCACAAAATGTATATCTTTCAGGACGATATATAATAAGACAGGTATGTTTATCAATTTTGTTGTATAATTTTTAACATGTCTACCTAAATTAATTAATACATATGTAAATTGGATTATTTTTATTTTATCTCATATATACCACTTGATTATCATTTGTTCTGATTGGTGCATTTCCATCCATCTTCGGAAATGCACCAATCAGAACGCAGTATTTTCATCTAGCAAGCAATCCAGCATGAAAACAAGCACCGTGTGCCGCTGGCTTAATACCATATTTCAGATTTCGTGAAAATGATAAACAGGAGGCACCGATCGAAATGAAAAACAAAAAATACCAAAAAGGGAATTTGCTAAAAATATCCGCGAAAAACAAGAAAAAGAGAAAGCTGCTCGACAGTATGTGTATTTGAAACTCAAACGCATCGAACTGAAACTGAAAGCCAAAAAATATAAAGCCAAATACAATATCGACATCGACAATGACGATGATGACATTGATGAGACATAATAGTTTGAAAATATTTTATGAAGTTCCTACATTTTGTTTCGCTTTTATTAGCATAGTTTCTTTTTATTGATAGCATAAATATTTTTTGTTTTTGTTACTACGTAATTTTATAGACATAGAAAGGCGTAAACAAGGAAAAGAAAATAGATAAGACAGGAAAGTTGATGCTTTTAATAATTCGTACTACCTAATAGCTTTTCTATAACAGATCGGGAATCTTCGGTTATAGAGCATTGTGTTATACTATCTTTAATGTTTTAGCTAAAAACGTTCGGCAACGGATAAAATAGTATAGTGATTTTTATGAAATTACTAAATATTATTTGGCTGTTTTGATATTTTTTTCCATTATGGATTAAATGAATGTGTACTGACAGCTAATATAACCTCATTTAATAATATACATAAGACTTTTTGTCATCTTTATCCTGTAAGTATACATTTTACTTATATATCTTATTATTAATAAGAATATTAATTATAATGAACTAATTTATTATTTTATTTCTAATAACCTCTCCCTCTCTCAGTTAGTGAATATTAAACAATCTTCAACTAAAAAGGATTTACTAGAAAAGAAATTAATATTTGTAAAAAGAGAGAGACAAAGAGATAGACCAATGGATGCAATAATGAGAATTTTAATGCGAGAAGAAATAGAAAAAGAAGGAAAAGAAAATTTACGATTAGAACGCATTTTTAAGAGATTGAAGCAATCCATTTGATTAGCATAAATCTCCTGGGGACGTCCAGAAACACCCAGGGCCGTCCTAAGGATATAGGACGTCTCCAGGACATCCCTTGGATGTTTTCTGAACATATTTGCTATCAGGGATATACGGTGCAGTTAGGGTAAAATATTAAATAAAACCTTTATTTTCATAAATAAATAATGATACTTATAAATAATAACATATACTAATAAGATTTTAATATAATTTTCATATTTTATTTCATTATTGATTAAAATATAAGAAATGGAACAAATACAAGGTGGTCCAAATATGAATTTAATTTAGTTAAGTAATTTTATGTGTGTGTGTTTGTGTTTGTGTGTGTGTTAAATATATATATTCAATACAATATAAAATAATATTTACCCATAATTTCTTTTAAATTCATATGAATTTTCACTCACTTTACCATTCATTAATAACATTAGCAAGAACATAGACACCCTAAAACTGGAGAATGTACACACGTCATTATATAAACTGCCTCGTAAAGGTTAGGAAATAGATATAGAAAGAGCTATGGTCTTTCTATTTCCAGCACTTCGGATAACAACCGAAACTGCCCAATGGTGCACGATTCTACTTACATAGTTACTTTCTTTATATAGACAGGAAATTTCTCTCTATTTCTTCATCTATCATTTTACGTAGTTCCATGGCAGCAGGTCTGCTTGGGTCTATTCCAGTGAATTATATACTACACTGGAACGAGAACGGCCCTCTTGAGAAAACCGGCCACCAAAAGAAAAGAGAAAGGTTGATTTGGTACCATCTCCATCTCTGTCTAGCAAATTTTGATTGGTCTGTGGTTTTCTATGTTCCTTCCTACAAACATCAGTTCTACTAGCCTTTTTGACTCAACAGACTAGTCAATAGCTGTCAAGTGCCACAACTTCTTATTAATCATAATATAATCAAAATTATTTTATTATCAGATGTGATATATAAAATTGTTGTTTTACGTAGTCGCACAAAAAAAATGTTTTCGTGTTTCCATTCTCGTTAATAGAAAATAATATAAGATATGTATATTGATACTGCATTTTAATAAATAAAATTAATTACTTAGGCAATGTTTTGTTCATTTATTGCCCTATATATGTGTATTATTTCATATGTATAAAAAATAATAGAAAATAGACATTGTATAGAGTGTGTTAAGTATTTGCATGGCTTGATGTAGATAAAATGCTTTAGCAATCAACAGAATAAAATCGTATTGTACTTAAAACTTTTATTTGGAAAATGCTACAAGTTAAAATTAAGAAAACACAGTAACTATACATATATCTCATTAATTTTCTTTAAGAACAACAATAACAAGTGTCTCAGTATTAGATGAACAGAAATATAGTAATATATTTTTTATTTTCAGTATATGCTAGCAAAATTATAAACAGTTTATTCAAATTAAAATTATAGCCTAACAATTGTAACGTCTTTAAATTGCTTTTTGCACCATCACACATGTAATTGAACGAACAGTGATGCCTATCTCTGCTAGTTTAACTATTGCTTGCTGCATAATTTCACTTTGTACAACTGAGGGCATTTTATTTGTTAAAAAAATGCAATTGGACACTTAAATTTTACTGTAAAAGAAACAATTAATAATACCAACACTTCGGTAGCTATTTCTTCCGAATCTTCTGTAGGAATATCTCCATAATCTACATATCCACGCATCTTATCTATTGTTTTATCATATATTATTCTTTTTCTAATACTCATAGAATCAAATATTAATGAAACATCTGTTAAATAATTTTTTGTATACGCTTCATTTTTCAAATATATAAACACTTCAGTAAGAAAACCAGGTTGGATGTTTGTATTACTTAGCCATTTGCCAAATACACTATTATGCGGTAAACATAATTGCTTGCGTACAAATTCATATGCACGTGGAGAATAAAAAAATAATGTAAATGCAAATTGTTTTATTGAGGTAGAGTATCTTCTATTACGTGGTGGTACTGCGCTGTTTTTTACCTCATTTTGCATAACTTCAAGTGAAAAACCATTAAAATTATTTTGTAGGACTTCTATCACACCTTCAGTATCATGTTTATTGTCTTTTAGATATTTAATGAGGTGTTTCATAGATGTTATGCGTTCTTCTCGACGACATAAACGTTTCTTTAACTTTCGATTTTCTCGTTCTAATTCTAATTCCCTGTCGGATCGTCTTAAACGTTTTGGAGAAACCTGAACTTCAGCATCCACACTGCTTCTTAATTGCACCTGTACTTCACTGTCAATCATTTCCTTAAAAAATACCAAATCTTGTATATATATACATATATACACGATATAAATAATGATTAAATACATTGCTACTTACAATTTTCTGTTCAAAACATGTACTAAAATTTATGTTTGAATTATATGTAACATTCAAATCTTTCAATATTTTATTTTTATGTTCTTCATGATCCTATAATAATTTATAAATTAGAAGAATATTTGTATTTTTTATTTTATACTTATACTTATATATTTTGTTAAAAACTATGTACTTATATATACTTACCTTTTTGTGATTTAAAATGTTATAATTCTTAAAAATAGTAGGAACAGCAGTTCTTTTTAACATTCTTTTCATTAATCCCATTGATGCTGGTTGAAAATTGTCATCAGTAAAATGTACACCACAAATAAATACTTCTTTTGATATATCTATTTGTGGTATATATGAAGAAATTGCAGTAAGCCATTTTGTGCATGCTTTCTTGTTTCTTGGCAATCTATAATTTAAAATATATTATTATTTTGTGTTTATATATATCTTATGCATATATATGTATATAAATATAGTGAAAGAATTTGGATAATTGCTCAAACATATAAATAGATGTAAAAGTGAACACAAATACTTATTAAAAACTAATATTTGAAAAACATTGATGATATTTAACACAATCTTGAATAATACATTTTTTGCCCATTTTTATTGCCTGCTTTTCCTATTTCCAATTTTGCCACATTTAATAACTTATAATTATATGTACTATAAAACAATAATCAATAATCATAAAACCTATGATTTATATAATTTTATATTAAGTAAAACTTATTTGCGATTTATATATTATAATATAAATAAATATTACTATTCCATATTATTAAAATTTATAAAGCTTACCATACACGCGTATATATTATCCGATATTTACTCACATTTGAGTACTGATTACAGCGAATGTTTTCAGCTCGAAAAGTACAGTGATAGAAAAAGACGGACTGGTTACAATTTTCTATCTCTCTCGTCCCGTTTTCTTCTAGAGGGCCGTTCTCGTTCCAGTATAGTATATACAGAGAGTAACCTGAGAGCGGCCAATACGACATTTTCTGCGACACCGACTTTCCGCACTGGGAAAGGGCGCCATCTGCATCCATTTTGAGAGGGGAACTACGATAGTATATCCACTTTCAGGTCTCGGTGGTAAAATCTGCATATGGTGGAAGTCCATGCTACATCCACTTTCAGGCGGTTTATGTCCGTGCTGCAATGATAGTTGCCATCTCTATGCCAGACTATGGCCGGTGGTCTAAAAAGAGCGGGGGAGAGGGGGGGAGGAGCAGAAAAAATAAAAGTACGTATTAAATGTTAAATCTTCGAATATATATTGCCGTATCAAAGTCTCTTCTATAATAAACAATTTGACATGTATGGAGACGCATGATGTATCGTTGTCCGCGTCCCGTTCACTTCGTCTTGTTTTTTAATTCAGCATCCCGTCCGCTCCGGACATTCGCTCGTGGCACTGACAGTGGTCGGTGAGCATTCGATCCGCTCGGAGGAGTACGTGTTATTCACGTAATTAACGTGACGAGACTTCGATTATAAATATCCCGCGAGTCGACGAAATATTTGAACTTTTAAAAAAAGCATCAAAGAAAATCACGTTAATGTTGTCATGGGTAAAATCTCACCCCGGTATATATTTTCTTATTTTCGAAATAAAAAAAGCCAAACGAATGCAATTAAATGTTATTTATCATCATTGAATATTAAATGAAAAGTAGAAGAGTTATTGTCCGCAGCGGATAATCTCCCTGTATAAAATGTCGAACTGAAACAATTAAAAAGTATTGACATTTTGAATACGTCTGAATTCTGCTTTCTGATCCGAAGAAAGGGAAAATAAAAAGTATTAGTTCCCATTAAATTTCACCGCGCTAAGTGCGAGATGCAGTAGCGAATGCTTCGCATTAACAAGGATTCAATTCGTTTCAAATATGCCTTGTATTCAATCGCAATCGATGATTTTTAAATGCGAACTTTCGTGTTGAAAAATATTCACTTCTTCTCCTAATCGTTTTCGGATTCAGAGGCATACAAGATTTTCACGTTCTATTCCCCGTCGCATTAAAAAGTATTCACCCGCGATCCAATCTGGAAGCAGAATTCACGACAAAATCTCGTGAATGCGAAACTATTTAATACTTTTAAATACATTTTATACAGGACTAATATTTAATAAGAGCGCGACTAAATTCGCATAGGATGAAATTCCATTCTTTAACGCTACCATGACCTTTAATTATTCTTTGAAAACGGCGTCACAACAACTTACACTCTGTACAATTAGTTGCTAACACATTTTCTAATCGTATACATTCCTCTTTAATTAACATAAAGCTAACAAATGTCCGATGCTTCGACAGAGTAATTTTCTTTATTTTCAGTAATCAATAAATAGAGTGCATCAATGTCGCGTACAGTTGAAAGGCCTCCTCGCATTCCCCTCGTCGTTCCGAAACCTTCGAGAAAACAAGAGACGCTCAAAGGCAAGTCTCTCTTGCTTCAACCGCCGCCGAGGCCCGCAATGTTTACATCGCGCCGATTGTGCTGATCGGCTCGCGAGCGACGACACTTTTTGCCCTTCGTATTATAATACTCGCGCACCTCATGTATTCGACCTCATTCCATCAGCAGCAGCCGTGCGCGACGCTCTCGTCACTTCCGTCTCGTGTAATTAAAAGAAATATATCTCGTCGGTCCTCGAGATACTCAATCGGCATCGCGTCGGCATCTCATTCATTAACTGCACGGTCAAATCGCGAGTATCAGCATTAGAAGCGTGAGCGAGTGAAATCCGGAGGACTTCAGCAGTCGAGAAGCAGAACGCCGGCAGCGATACGTCACGTTTCCAGGTATGTGGAATCATTTATTACGCGGGAGGTCTCCGATAACGAGAGCGTACGTTTGACGAATTTTCCAGGAATAAGAAATCGGAATTTCGCGCTCGGCATTCACAATCCGTCATCATCCGACTAGTAATCATCACTTTATGAATTTGCAATTACTCTCGTCAATCTCTGTCTGTCTATCTATTTATTGCGTTGCTGTATACAAAAGATATTGATCCAGATAGAGACGGATAACGGTCCATGGACGCGGATCTCGAATTCATCATGTTCTCAATCAAACATTCTGAATCATTCCCAATTCCTGTGTGAGAATATTGGTCTTGTGTAGAATATTCAATGTCATATCGCTTTTTAGACTGCGACCTTTTTTGTTTTCGGTCAGCGCTTCTTTCAAGTTTGTTTACTCTTGTTACGGGATCTGAATTTAAATGTCCATCCGTAAAAGAATATTTTCGAGAGCACACAACTGTTGTCTCCGCTTCTTATTGTCATTTTCTTTCGTCAGCTCTTTCAAGAGCTCCTATCTAGACATTCAATGTCAATAAAGAAAAAAAATCGTAGCGAATATTCTCCACTCATCCCGACCAACCATTTTTTCTCTACCGCAGCTTACCAACCAAGAACGCTAAATTTTTGTTCCATACGTTGCGGGAAACAAGTCCGGCGGACGCGGATGCCGCACCGGAGGATCCGGTTCGGGCAGAACAGGGTCGGCCGGAAGGTAAAGTTTACAAGTTTCCTACACATCTGTGTTCAACTCTTTACGATCTTTGCTTTGTAACTTGTTCCTCATCTGAGCCTCTCTTGAAAGCTTCAAGTCCCATTTAAATTTTCAATGTTGGAACAAAAATATAAAGATAAAAATTCCGTATCAAAATATATCCGTATATTCGATTGGTCCCGATCAAACATATTCTCTCTCTAACGCAGGTTATCAACCGGGAAAATTATTTTTTGTTTTGCGCCAGCACCGGGAGGATCCAGGTTCGGGCGAAGCAGAGTCGGCTTGAAGGTAAGTTTACAAGTTTACTATAGTCCTCTGTTTGACCCTTGGCGATCTAAAGCTGGGATATAATTTCCGGCTCGACTTGAATTACGATCGCAGAGGGTAAACTACTCTTTTACTCGCCCGCACTCGTTGGTCAAATCTGATGAGCAATGTGAATTTTTTGTTACAGAGTTGAAGCGGAACGTGGCCGGCTCTGACTGCAAGTCGTTTCGGTGAGTCAAAATGAAAAGAGAAACAAAATTCTGCATGACGGATGTGGGACTAAAAAATATCGTTCGAGTCAATGCGAATTGCAAATAGATACTTGCATGTGTGTATTTGTGACGTTGAATAAAATACATTGCTCGAAACAATCAGGGGATTACTTGATCGATAGCCTGCATTACATACAAGATTTAAAATACTGAATGATTCTCTTTTGATGTTCAGTCATCTGAATAAGAGAATATTCATATGTACAAACGCGACACCGACATCAGCTGCTTTATTTTTATTTTTCAAGCGGGCCGCAGAATTACTTAACGATTTAATTATTTGACAATATTCAATTGTCCGTATAAAATATATTCATACCTAAATGCCGATATCGTTAGCTACTTTTCTTTTATTTGCAAAACAGGCTGTAGAATTATTTGGCAATATTGTCCATTCATCACAATCCCTATTGTCTCGAGTAGCGTATAATGCGCGTAGAAATTGCGCCAGCGCACGCCGAGCTTGAGGTATCCTCGCTCGCGTGCCTTTGAATATCGCGACCGCGGTTGTCAATATACGCGTTTTTACTCGCGTTGCTAACAAAGAAAACTTAAATTCTCATTTCGCCAAAGTATCGCGAACGTAAGCTTCGTCGTGACAGAGCTATAATGCGTGAAAACTTTGCCCCGCTCCTCTCTCTTTGCGCTCCCTAAGGGGGACCGGTTTCTGATTGTCTAATCTTTCCTCGCGTGCATTCGCGTCGCGAATATTTCACTCGTAGATATCGATAATCCCACATTTTCGCGACTTTTCAGACGCAATCGCGAAAAGCACCGTAAAAATCGTTGGACGAGTCAATAAATTTTCACACGGTTCTTACTCCTCGCCGATCGAGTTTATAGAGTCCGTTTCGCAGCGCGCAAAAAGTTTCCACCGATGGCGAGTAAAACGTTCGTTAATTGATGTAAATATCGCCGTTCTAATACCGCGTATCGACCGCGTCGCGGAAGTGTGATGAAAGTGTAGCGATCACCGTGGGACGAGCTGCAAGATGGATGTTGCGCGACATGGAGAGCGCAGCGGACATGGCGGACATTGGTGGATCTGGTTGGATGCAACAGGACATCATCAATATCATCATTGGTGAGTGTCTGACTCAAAGCTCGCAGAAAGAACTTTTATTATTACTTTATTATTACTTTTATTATTACATTGTGCATGCCGCAAATTTGCATTGACTCTTGTAACGAAAAATATATTCCATGAATTATTGTCCTATATTATTGCCATAAATTGTTGCCATAAATTGTTGCCACATATTGTTGCCATATATTGTTGCCATATATTGTTGCCGTATATTATTACCATATATTATTCCCATATATTGCCATGTATTATCATCATATATTATGGCCACTTGAAATCGCGCGAGCAATCAAGAAAACTGAATTTATCGGTAATCGCAAAGGCGCGGCAGACGTCACAAATGGATGTTAGCAGCCGGTCTCAGGGTTGACCGATAACAATACTGTTGCTGCAATTTAACTTTAAACAACAGCGGCCTCAGATCGCAAGAAACGTTTTATCGCGGACTAACCTTTCGAACGGAATGTTCCCGAGAAGCGCTCTTGAGATAAATGGAAGTTATAAGCGAACCTCATCGATAGCATATTTAACCTTCGATATCTCCTAAAGGTCTCAAGATACAGGAACGCTCTTTTGCAATATAGTTCTATATCAACCCTACTTTGACCATAAAGCTCGACTTTCAATTCACAGTAGAAACGGAGATATTAACATCACAAGTTAACATTTTAACTTACTATATCTCCTAAACGGTTCAAGATACAGGAACGCGCTCTTGCCACAATGTAGTCCTATACCAACCCTAATCTTACCATAAATTTCCACTCTCAATTCCCAGTAGAAGCGGAGATATTAAAGGTACAAGTTGAAAACTTTAACCTTCGATATCTCCTAAACGGCTAGAGATACAGGCCTGTTTCTGCACAAAATTAAGTCCTCTAAAACCCTACATTTCACTAATACGACTTCACTCCCAGTAGAAGCGGAGATATCAACGGAGAAAGGCTGGAAAACTTTAAACTTCGATATCTCCTAAACGGTTAGAGATACAGGCTTCGGACAGGTACCAAATTAAAGCCCTTTCAAAACCCTACATTTTGGACTACATGGACGACTCTCTACTCCCAGTAGAAGCGGAGATATCGACGGAGAAAGGTTGGAAAACTTTAACCTTCGATATCTCCTAAACGGTTAGAGATCGGACAGGCTCGGATCAGGTACCAAATTAAAGCCTTCAAAACCCTACATTTTGGACTACAATGACGACCCTCTACTCCCATAGAAGCGGAGATATCGACGGAGAAGCTGGTTCGACGGAGAAGGTAAAACTTTAACCTTCGATATCTCCTAAACGGTTAGAGATACAGGCTTCGGACAGGTACCAAATTAAAGCCCTTCAAAACCCTACATTTTGGACTACAATGACGACCCTCTACTCCCAGTAGAAGCGGAGATATCGACGGATGAAGGCTGGATATCGACGGAGAAAGGTTGGAAAACTTTAACCTTCGATATCTCCTAAACGGTTAGAGATACAGGCTTCGGACAGGTACCAAATTAAAGCCCTTTCAAAACCCTACATTTTGGACTACAATGGACGACCCTCTACTCCCATAGAAGCGGAGATATCGACGGATGAAGGCTGGATATCGACGGAGAAAGGTTGGAAAACTTTAACCTTCGATATCTCCTAAACGGTTAGAGATACAGGCTTCGGACAGGTACCAAATTAAAGCCCTTTCAAAACCCTACATTTTGGACTACATGGACGACCCTCTACTCCCAATAGAAGCGGAGATATCGACGGATGAAGGCTGATATCGACGGAGAAAGGTTGAAAACTTTAACCTTCGATATCTCCTAAACGGTTAGAGATACAGGCTTCGGACAGGTACCAAATTAAAGCCCTTTCAAAACCCTACATTTTGGACTACATGGACGACCCTCTACTCCCATAGAAGCGGAGATATCGACGGATGAAGGCTGGATATCGACGGAGAAAGGTTAGAAAACTTTAACCTTCGATATCTCCTAAACGGTTAGAGATACAGGCTTCGGACAGGTACCAAATTAAAGCCCTTTCAAAACCCTACATTTTGGACTACATGGACGACCTCTACTCCCATAGAAGCGGAGATATCGGATCGGGAGAAAGGTTGAAAACTTTAACCTTCGATATCTCCTAAACGGTTAGAGATACAGGCTTCGGACAGGTACCAAATTAAAGCCCTTTCAAAACCCTACATTTTGGACTACAATGGACGACCCTCTACTCCCAGTAGAAGCGGAGATATCGACGGATGAAGGCTGGATATCGACGGAGAAAGGTTGGAAAACTTTAACCTTCGATATCTCCTAAACGGTTAGAGATACAGGCTTCGGACAGGTACCAAATTAAAGCCCTTTCAAAACCCTACATTTTGGACTACATGGACGACCCTCTACTCCCATAGAAGCGGAGATATCGACGATGAAGGCTGGATATCGACGGAGAAAGGTTGAAAACTTTAACCTTCGATATCTCCTAAACGGTTAGAGATACAGGCTTCGGACAGGTACCAAATTAAAGCCCTTTCAAAACCCTACATTTTGGACTACAATGACGACCCTCTACTCCCAATAGAAGCGGAGATATCGACGGATGAAGGCTGGATATCGACGGAGAAAGGTTGGAAAACTTTAACCTTCGATATCTCCTAAACGGTTAGAGATACAGGCTTCGGACAGGTACCAAATTAAAGCCCTTTCAAAACCCTACATTTTGGACTACATGGACGACTCTCTACTCCCAGTAGAAGCGGAGATATCGACGGAGAAAGGTTGGAAAACTTTAACCTTCGATATCTCCTAAACGGTTAGAGATACAGGCTTCGGACAGGTACCAAATTAAAGCCCTTTCAAAACCCTACATTTTGGACTACATGGACGACCCTCTACTCCCAGTAGAAGCGGAGATATCGACGGATGAAGGCTGGATATCGACGGAGAAAGGTTGGAAAACTTTAACCTTCGATATCTCCTAAACGGTTAGAGATACAGGCTTCGGACAGGTACCAAATTAAAGCCCTTTCAAAACCCTACATTTTGGACTACATGGACGACTCTCTACTCCCAGTAGAAGCGGAGATATCGACGGATGAAGGCTGGATATCGACGGAGAAAGGTTGGAAAACTTTAACCTTCGATATCTCCTAAACGGTTAGAGATACAGGCTTCGGACAGGTACCAAATTAAAGCCCTTTCAAAACCCTACATTTTGGACTACATGGACGACCCTCTACTCCCAGTAGAAGCGGAGATATCGACGGATGAAGCTGGAATCGACGGAGAAAGGTTGGAAAACTTTAACCTTCGATATCTCCTAAACGGTTAGAGATACAGGCTTCGGACAGGTACCAAATTAAAGCCCTTTCAAACCCTACATTTTGGACTACATGGACGACCTCTACTCCCAGTAGAAGCGGAGATATCGACGGATGAAGGCTGGATATCGACGGAGAAAGGTTGAAAACTTTAACCTTCGATATCTCCTAAACGGTTAGAGATACAGGCTTCGGACAGGTACCAAATTAAAGCCCTTTCAAAACCCTACATTTTGGACTACATGGACGACCTCTACTCCCAGTAGAAGCGGAGATATCGACGATGAAGGCTGGATATCGACGGAGAAAGGTTGGAAAACTTTAACCTTCGATATCTCCTAAACGGTTAGAGATACAGGCTTCGGACAGGTACCAAATTAAAGCCCTTTCAAAACCCTACATTTTGGACTACATGGACGACTCTCTACTCCCAGTAGAAGCGAGATATGACGGATGAAGCTGGATATCGACGGAGAAAGGTTGGAAAACTTTAACCTTCGATATCTCCTAAACGGTTAGAGATACAGGCTTCGGACAGGTACCAAATTAAAGCCCTTTCAAAACCCTACATTTTGGACTACATGGACGACCTCTACTCCCAGTAGAAGCGGAGATATCGACGGATGAAGGCTGGATATCGACGGAGAAAGGTTGGAAAACTTTAACCTTCGATATCTCCTAAACGGTTAGAGATACAGGCTTCGGACAGGTACCAAATTAAAGCCCTTTCAAAACCCTACATTTTGGACTACATGGACGACTCTCTACTCCCAGTAGAAGCGAGCGGAGAGATATCGACGGAGAAAGGTTGGAAAACTTTAACCTTCGATATCTCCTAAACGGTTAGAGATACAGGCTTCGGACAGGTACCAAATTAAAGCCCTTTCAAAACCCTACATTTTGGACTACATGGACGACCCTCTACTCCCAGTAGAAGCGGAGATATCGACGGATGAAGGCTGGATATCGACGGAGAAAGGTTGGAAAACTTTAACCTTCGATATCTCCTAAACGGTTAGAGATACAGGCTTCGGACAGGTACCAAATTAAAGCCCTTTCAAAACCCTACATTTTGGACTACATGGACGACCTCTACTCCCAGTAGAAGCGGAGATATCGACGATGAAGGTGGATATCGGAGAAAGGTTGGAAAACTTTAACCTTCGATATCTCCTAAACGGTTAGAGATACAGGCTTCGGACAGGTACCAAATTAAAGCCCTTTCAAAACCCTACATTTTGGACTACATGGACGACCCTCTACTCCCAGTAGAAGCGGAGATATCGACGGATGAAGGCTGGATATCGACGGAGAAAGGTTGGAAAACTTTAACCTTCGATATCTCCTAAACGGTTAGAGATACAGGCTTCGGACAGGTACCAAATTAAAGCCCTTTCAAAACCCTACATTTTGGACTACATGGACGACCCTCTACTCCCAGTAGAAGCGGAGATATCGACGGATGAAGGCTGGATATCGACGGAGAAAGGTTGGAAAACTTTAACCTTCGATATCTCCTAAACGGTTAGAGATACAGGCTTCGGACAGGTACCAAATTAAAGCCCTTTCAAAACCCTACATTTTGGACTACATGGACGACCTCTACTCCCATAGAAGCGGAGATATCGACGGATGAAGGCTGGATATCGACGGAGAAAGGTTGGAAAACTTTAACCTTCGATATCTCCTAAACGGTTAGAGATACAGGCTTTCGACAGGTACCAAATTAAAGCCCTTTTCAAAACCCTACATTTTGGACTACATGGACGACTCTCTACTCCCAGTAGAAGCGGAGATATCGACGGAGAAAGTGTTGGGAAAATCTTTAACCTTCGATATCTCCTAAACGGTTAGAGATACAGGCTTCGGACAGGTACCAAATTAAAGCCCTTTCAAAACCCTACATTTTGGACTACATGGACGACCCTCTACTCCCAGTGAAGCGGAGATATCGACGGATGAAGGCTGGATATCGACGGAGAAAGGTTGAAAACTTTAACCTTCGATATCTCCTAAACGGTTAGAGATACAGGCTTCGGACAGGTACCAAATTAAAGCCCTTTCAAAACCCTACATTTTGGACTACATGGACGACCCTCTACTCCCAGTAGAAGCGGAGATATCGACGGATGAAGGCTGGATATCGACGGAGAAAGGTTGAAAACTTTAACCTTCGATATCTCCTAAACGGTTAGAGATACAGGCTTCGGACAGGTACCAAATTAAAGCCCTTTCAAAACCCTACATTTTGGACTACATGGACGACTCTCTACTCCCAGTAGAAGCGGAGATATCGACGGAGAAAGGTTGGAAAACTTTAACCTTCGATATCTCCTAAACGGTTAGAGATACAGGCTTCGGACAGGTACCAAATTAAAGCCCTTTCAAAACCCTACATTTTGGACTACATGACGACCTCTACTCCCAGTAGAAGCGGAGATATCGACGATGAAGGCTGGATATCGACGGAGAAAGGTTGAAAACTTTAACCTTCGATATCTCCTAAACGGTTAGAGATACAGGCTTCGGACAGGTACCAAATTAAAGCCCTTTCAAAACCCTACATTTTGGACTACATGGACGACCCTCTACTCCCAATAGAAGCGGAGATATCGACGGATGAAGGCTGGATATCGACGGAGAAAGGTTAGAAAACTTTAACCTTCGATATCTCCTAAACGGTTAGAGATACAGGCTTCGGACAGGTACCAAATTAAAGCCCTTTCAAAACCCTACATTTTGGACTACATGGACGACCCTCTACTCCCAATAGAAGCGGAGATATCGACGGATGAAGGCTGGATATCGACGGAGAAAGGTTAGAAAACTTTAACCTTCGATATCTCCTAAACGGTTAGAGATACAGGCTTCGGACAGGTACCAAATTAAAGCCCTTTCAAAACCCTACATTTTGGACTACATGACGACCTCTACTCCCAATAGAAGCGGAGATATCGACGGATGAAGGCTGGATATCGACGGAGAAAGGTTAGAAAACTTTAACCTTCGATATCTCCTAAACGGTTAGAGATACAGGCTTCGGACAGGTACCAAATTAAAGCCCTTTCAAAACCCTACATTTTGGACTACATGGACGACCCTCTACTCCCAGTAGAAGCGGAGATATCGACGGATGAAGGCTGGATATCGACGGAGAAAGGTTAGAAAACTTTAACCTTCGATATCTCCTAAACGGTTAGAGATACAGGCTTCGGACAGGTACCAAATTAAAGCCCTTTCAAAACCCTACATTTTGGACTACATGGACGACCTCTACTCCCAATAGAAGCGGAGATATCGACGGATGAAGGCTGGATATCGACGGAGAAAGGTTAGAAAACTTTAACCTTCGATATCTCCTAAACGGTTAGAGATACAGGCTTCGGACAGGTACCAAATTAAAGCCCTTTCAAAACCCTACATTTTGGACTACATGGACGACCCTCTACTCCCAGTAGAAGCGGAGATATCGACGGATGAAGGCTGGATATCGACGGAGAAAGGTTAGAAAACTTTAACCTTCGATATCTCCTAAACGGTTAGAGATACAGGCTTCGGACAGGTACCAAATTAAAGCCCTTTCAAAACCCTACATTTTGGACTACATGGACGACCCTCTACTCCCAGTAGAAGCGGAGATATCGACGGATGAAGCTGGATATCGACGGAGAAAGGTTGAAAACTTTAACCTTCGATATCTCCTAAACGGTTAGAGATACAGGCTTCGGACAGGTACCAAATTAAAGCCCTTTCAAAACCCTACATTTTGGACTACATGGCGACCTCTCCTCCCAATAGAAGCGGAGATATCGACGGATGAAGGCTGGATATCGACGGAGAAAGGTTAGAAAACTTTAACCTTCGATATCTCCTAAACGGTTAGAGATACAGGCTTCGGACAGGTACCAAATTAAAGCCCTTTCAAAACCCTACATTTTGGACTACAATGGACGACCCTA
>NW_020230090.1:0-15630 GCF_003227715.2 Harpegnathos saltator
TACAAATTTAAGTGCAATTATTTTATTTTGAATTTATCAATAGATTTAAAATTTATTTTTTAATTTAGTTGAAACAGTCTGAATCTTTATTTTTATATAACTCTTGTTCTTCCAGAGTAATTTTTTAAATTAAACATTTTAACGTGTATGCTTTTTGTACTCAAAAATATGTAAAATATATGATCGTACCGTGAAATACTCTCATCACGGAACATAACCTTAAAAATAGGTTTTAAAGTGATATCATTAAGTTGTAACGATGATGGATCTTCATTGGTGTTAACATCGGTCTTAATCATATCATCAACTCCACTATCAGCATTAATATAATCAGAAGAGAAACATTTATTGGCATTCTCGATTTATAAACTCTGATTATCAAGACAAATGATCTCGTTGGCGTTGAAACTCGAGTCTAATTTAACTACCTCTTCTTCGAATTTTTCAATTGTAATTGTCGAATTCATGTGAATATCATCCATCATACTTGTTTCAAACACATAAATATTTCCGTATTCACCATAAATATACAATACTTCAAATTTTCTAATAAAAACGTCTCGCATTCGCTCTCCTAACCATCATTAGATACTTCGAAAAGAATATAGTACCATAGAGACGCCCGAGAGCAACCATTGGGCCAAATTCTAAAGGACACTTTTTTCGACGCGCCCCCTGAGAAAAGTATATAAACTACGTCCCGATGTAAACAACAAGTGTCCATGGTTTTTGTTCACTCTACTTTTTTTACAAAAATTGTAAGTTAGAAAAGCATAGTCGACCAATCGCTCTTTTGTTTTGTCTTACCACCGATGAGCAGACTGCACGGCAGGAGTAAATCGAGACAAGTATGCAGCGATTGTATCACTAACAAGAAAGATCCCAGGTAGAACATAGAAACAGAGGCTGCGTTCCGGTATTCACTGCCAGTACTAAAAATATATAGTATGCGTCACGTATATTATAGATCTTCAGTACTGACAGTGAATATCGGAACGCAGCAGAGAGAAGCCTGAGAGCGGGCATGGCTCTGCATTTACAGCGTTATCGAAATATTGGCTGATTCGAAGCGCCAACTGGGTCATTTTTCATGGAAATGAACTACTAAGCCAATGTCCACGATTTGTTGGTACTATTCCGTTCTATGTCCATAATTATTTGGTTCTGTTCTGTGCTATGTTCACGAGCGAGCTGGATTAGTTAGATAAAAACGGAGAATCGGTCTTTGTCTCACCACCAGCGAATAGACAATCGCGACGATAAACTGAAGCGAGCCAGCAGCGATCTTATCGTAAGACAGACGTCGGCGTCCTCCCTTTCATTCCCTGATTTTCTATTCACGTTGCTTTATATTCATAATTCAGGAAGAAAATAATTTCGAGAGTTCGGACGGTTTCTAGCCATGAAGTGATAGAGATAACGCACGGCCAAATTAATTTGTCATGACTTTTATATTACTTATAATTACATAAACGCTCATATATGCAAATTATAGATAATTATTGCGCGTATATTTTAATATTGTACAATGGTATATAATAACAACAACTTCATTTTTTGCAGTAATATTTTTAAGATCTTCGTTGAGGTCGTGAATTTATTTTTTTCTTCATCAATCAGTTTTTTGCAAAAAGCAAGATTTTTTAAATAAAATATAAAATGTTTCTCTTTTCTTCTCTCCGAAGAGTTAATTAAAAATGTGTACTCCACAGAGTCAACTAAAAAATGTATACTCAGGAGAGTCAATGTACTCCGTGAAAGTGTACTCCGAAAAGTCAATTTAATAGCGTATTCCGAAAAGTCAATTTGAAAGTGTACTCTGGAAAATCAAATTGATATTGTAATCCGAAAAGTCAGTTTATAATAGAATATTTATTTCGATGATTCAGCTAAAGCAAAAATATTTATTATTATATCGAGAGAATAATATTTAATTTATTATTTATACTTATCTTACTTACGCTTACTTTCTTTGAACGAAAAATTTAATTTGTTGACTGATTCAGATTCAGATTTGTTAAGATATCTCTTATGCGCAACTCTTGAACAGGTAGGTAGTAAAATAATTTTCTTTCTTTACGAATTTTATAAACTTTTCACGAACACAAGAATTGAAAGATTCTCAGAGAACAAATAACTTTTCTTGAACATTTAAACCAAAGGAAAACCTTTTCCCATTAATAAAGAATGAATAATTAATATCTCATACAAGAGAAATCTTCATCCTTGAAATCACCGCGCGATTTTGCTTTTAGAAAAGTATAATATTGATGTAATAGTAACAAATGCTATCCAAAAACGGTGCAAATCTTAAACGTTTTTGAGAAATGCAGTTTGAAGTTTAGTCTTTTCTGTTAATGTCGTTATAGCAGAAGAATTACCAATTTGCTTCAGTAGCGCAATGGATCAGGCTTTGTGATATGAGCGTAGAGGTTGTTCAAGTGTGTTATTTTTACTATCACAGGGAGAACTATGTAGAATGTATAATAATACGCAGACAAATTCTTTACATAATCATACTTATTTCTTTTAGCATGAATAAAAGTGATCAATGCTAACGTGATGAGTGTATATCGCAATTGTACGTGTACACATACACACATACGTACACACACGTATAACAATGATGTCAAAACCGAACAATTTGTGAAAATTTTTTATTGATCGCAATTGTACGCAAAGACGAAAGAGAAGTACACGGGTCTCCGCGGGTATCTCGTCATATTAATTGTCTATGAGCTGATAAACAGTTGATCTCCGGTATTTACAAGTTACGCTTGTCCGCAACTTGTTCGGTTTTGACATCATTGGTATCAGTGATGCGAATTTGATGACGGGCTTGCACGAGGATTCCCCCCCCCGGGCGCCCATACAAAAGGGTAATGGGGAAGATCCGCTCATGGGTGCCCCCACCAACGGAGACGTTGGACCGCCAGGCCCTCGAAGGGTTCCTGGATGCCCTCTTTCCGAGGGCAGAAGGGGGCCCCCCCATGATCCCGACCCCGCCGTTGGGGAAGGGTGATTGGGAAGGGTCTGGCGGTGTGTCCAGAGGAGCTCACTGCGGCCAGGAAAAGACTCTGGGCCAAGGGGAAAGCCCCTGGCCCCGACGGAATTCCTGGCCGGACCTGGGCCCTCGCCCTCGGCGAGGGAAACCTGTCCGAAGCCACATGCAGGGTTTTCAGCGGGTGTCTGAGGGAGGGGGTATTCCCCCCAGAGTGGAGGAGGGCCAGACTGGTCCTCCTCCCCAAGGAGGGCAAAGCACCCGGGAGCGCGGCGGCCTATAGGCCGATATGCCTGCTGGACGAGGCGGGCAAGATGCTGGAGCGCATCGTTGCCGACCGCACTCGGTCCTCGGAGGGGCCGGACCTCCACGACCGCCAGTACGGGTTCAGGCCCGGAAGGTCAACGCTGGATGCTATCCAGTGCTTCCGGGACCTGACCCGGGCGGTCGTGGAGGAGGAGGGCGGGGTGTTGTTGGCAGTGTCGTTAGATATAACGAACGCCTTCAACACCCTGCCCTGGCCGGAGATTGGACGGGCCCTCGAACACCACGGGGTGCCCGTCTATCTCCGGCGAATCCTATCAGCCTACTTCGGGGGCAGGGACCTCGCCTTTCCAGTGGAGGGCGGGGTTCAAGGCCGGCGCGCTATGGAGCGCGGTGTTCCGCGCTCCGGGGTCGGTTCTCGGCCCCCTGCTATGGAACATCGCGTTCGACCGGGTGCTGCGCACTCCGCTTCCCCTCGGTTGCCACGTCGTCTGCTACGCAGACGACACGTTAGTGGTAGCCGGGGGGGAGAGCTGGGGGGAAGCCCGCCTCCGCGCGGAGACGGCATTGGTATCAGTGGTGAGTACCATCAGAGACCTGGGTCTCAAGGTGGCGCCCTAAAAGACCCAGGCCGTGTTCTTTCACGGCCGGGGTCGGAGGGTGCCGCCAGGGACCCGGGTACTCGTAGATGGAGTCCACGTCCGCGTCGGGCCGACGATGAGATATCTCGGCCTGACGCTGGACAGCCGGTGGAGCTTCGGACCCCACTTTATGGAACTGGCCCCCAGGGTGCACAAGGCAGGACTGGCGGTGGCCAGCCTGACGCGCACCCAAGGGGGCCCAGGATGGAGAGCTCGCCGCCTGTACGTCACAGCGGTGCTCTCGATCACCCTGTACGGGGCGCCCATCTGGGCGCCACAGCTGGAGGCCTGCCGCAGAGGCAAGTGCGCACTGCGGCAGGCCCTGAGGCCCGTGCTCATCAGGGCGATTCGGGGGTACCGGACCGTGTCGTACATGGCGGCGACCACCCTGGCCGGCGTCCCCCTGTGGAGCTCCTAGCCGAGGAGCGGCATCTCCTTTACTGGAGGGTAAAGAAGCTTCACAGGGAGGGAAGAATGTCGGCCAGGGCCCTAAGGGATCTGAAGCTCCAAGCCGAGGCCCGGACCCGGGAGAGGTGGGAGGACTTATTGTCCGACCCCCGGGGTCCCAGGCCAGCGACGGCAGCGGCTGTCCACCCCTGCCTGTCCGAATTAACCGGCAGGAGGGGACGTGGACTATCCTTCCGTTTGGCGCAGGTGCTGACCGGGCACGGGTGCTTCGGTCGGTACCTGTGCCGGATAAGGAAGGAGCTCACCACTCGATGCCACCACTGCCCCGCGGCGGAGGACACGGCGCACCACACCCTGGTCGCGTGCCCAGCATGGGCCGGGGAGCGCCGTGTCCTCTGCGGGGCGGTGGGATGCCGAGAGGGGGGGGCTCTCGCTCCCGCACATGGTCAAAGCCATGTGCGGGAGCGAGGAGGCGTGGACAGCGGCGGTCTCCTTCTGTGAGACAGTAATGTCCCAGAAGGAGACCGCCGAGTGGGGGCGAAGACAGTACCGGGGCTGCGGGGAGCAGCTCCCGGGCGGACAACGCCCCCAGGGGGACGAGGGACGCGACAGCGGGCCCGGGGCAGCGCCGGCCGAGGGGGGCTCACAGACCCGCGAGGGTAGGGAGTCCCCTCGGCCGCCACGGGCCCGCCACCGGTCGCAAGGGGGGAGTAGGGGGGCGGCGAGACGCCTTCCCTAGCTTTCCCCCCGAGCGACCGGACAAGTAGGGACAGGGGGGAGCGGTGCCGCGGTTGGGGCCGGGCCCGTTCCCCTACAAATCCTCCCCTCCCTGACTAGCAGGGAGGGGGGTAAGGAGGGAGGGCGGATGTCCTCTCCCTCCTTGACAGAAGACACCAGAAGGCCAACCGGCGGGGGGTAACCCTCGTCGGGGACCGCGCCCTGGATTCCCTTCGTGGAACAGGGCGCGGTACACAGATGGCGAGGGGCTCCCGGAAGGGAGCCCTGGGGCCGGGGGGTTGGGGAGGGAATACGGGAGTAGTTCCCCCGACTCCCCTCCTCACGGTCCGACAGGTAGACATCCCGCAGGGGTTTTAGTCGGTAAGAGTCCGACATAACACCCTTCCCCCCCAAGGCGAGGGGGTATCCATGATGGATTTCCCCTGCGTGACCAAAAAAAAAAAAAAATTCCCCCCCCCCGACATGCTCGCACACAGCCAGCTCGGTCTATCCGTGTGAGCCACGCGTCGGCATTCGTCGACGCGCCGAGCGAGCGAGAGAGAGAGAGAGAAACAGAATATCATTCTCTCCTTGTCGCTCTCGTTCTCGCTCAGCGAGCAAGCCTAATTCTTTCTTACCCATAATCTGAATCGCGGGCGCTACTGTCTCTCTCTCTTTTCCTCCCTATGACAATACTGAAAAGTTTTGTCTACCCGGCGCACCGAAATTATTACAAATAATATTTTATTATTAATAATATTATTATTTGTAATATATATTATTTGTAATATTATTATTTGTAATTTTATTTGTAATTGTATAATAATGTTACAAATAATACAAATTTTTACAAATTTTATTTGTAAAAATTTATATCATTCGTAATATTATTTGTAATAGTATTAATAATATTCGGCACCAAGAAAATTAAATATATTTTATTAATTATTTTGCGGAGTCGGGCAGGTTCACAGGTTTGATTATTGAATTGTTTAATAATATTTTAAGAATAATTTTAAGTTATACAAGGAAGTTCGTCATTACCGCAGTATTTAATGACTCCAAACCCTCCCTGCTATGTGTGAGTGTGCGCGCCCGCGTGTATATGTAGACGGGTTTTTATTGAATTAAGTGTTCAAATTGTCTTCCGTCTGCTGCATGACAATAACCTTATCGTAGATGAAATTCATTTAAAACGTTTCGTCTCATTTTTGGTGAAATAAGATGTATTTGGTGTAGTATGCGTTCCCTAAGGTCTGCCAAGTTAGCAAGTTTCGTTCCGTACACATTGTTTTTAACATATTTCCATAAGAAGTAGTCCAATGGAGAAAGATCTGCTGATCTAGAGGGCCACTCTATTTCTCCACATCTTGTTATCCATCGGTTTGGGAAAGTGTCAGTTAAAAATTGACGCACTACTACTGCATAGTCCTTATCTGTGCTGACACACACACACACACACACCCACACACACACACACACACACACACACACACACACACACACACACACACACACACACACACACACACACACACACGCGCACGCACGCACGTACACACGCACACGCACACGCACGCACACGCACACGCACGCACACGCACACACACACACAGGGGGGTGTAAAGTCCGACCATGCAACCTCCACGCGGTACATCCTGAATAATACTAATGCTGGCGGCACCGTAAATTCTAAAGCTCATAACTCAGACAATTCTCAACAAAAATAGGTCATCAAGTAGTGTTTTGGAAACGTCTCGTTGTCATCTTTAACACTGTGTGATAAAAAATTGGATGTTCCGTTTAAAAAAATCATGTTGGCATTGACCTCGCCTTGAATCCTCTACTCATGTTCAACCGGATATGATCATTCAATAGAACTTTTAAAACCCTACAACTTTAGTTGGAAACATTTTCCTTAAAAATGTTTCGTTTTCGAGGTATTTGACCGTTTCCAGACTTTTCTAACTAAAGTGATATGGTCCATTATCGATGATATTATTAAAAATTTTTTCGAACGAAAATTGCATGGCTTGAAGGACGACACATGACGGAAATATGGACTTGACCTTGAGTGACCTTGTCAAAATCAGGCCAAGGTCATTAATGTTTTTTTAAACAGAAACTACAATTTTTTATTACTTATTCTTGTAGCTTGTTATCTCGAGATCTTTCCAAAACACTCTAACAAAGTTACATTTCATTGAGTACTTTCCGAGTTATGACGCTTGGAAATTAAGGCAAGACTGATCACTGATCCGACCAATTAAGGCAAGATCAATTCGAATATGTCTTTAGCCGTTAATAAGTCTTGGCCTTAGAAGTACGAAATAAAACCTCCTTGCTTTTATTACAATATCCTGTAAGTTAGCAAATATTCTTCACACATACAAACATAGTATTATTATATTTTTGTTGAGTAGTGCACTGAACAACTATGACATTGTTCTGAGAGTTTTCTCATTTAGAGCGACGAAACAAATATATTTTATGAATTTTTTTTGCGCAGATAGAAAATTTCACGGATGTAATTGTTTCTGGAGATTATTTAATACTGTATGAAAAATATTTATTAACTTACAGGATATTGTAATAAAAGCAAAGAGGTTTCATTTCGTACTTCTTGATTCTGTTACAATATTCTTTTATATTTCATACTACATCCTTGTATAACTTAAAATTATTCTTAAAATATTATTAAACAATTCAATAATCAAACCTGTGAACCTGCCCGACTCCGCAAAATAATTAATAAAATATATTTAATTTTCTTGGTGCCGAATATTATTAATACTATTACAAATAATATTACGAATGATATAAATTTTTACAAATAAAATTTGTAAAAATTTGTATTATTTGTAACATTATTATACAATTACAAATAAAATTACAAATAATAATATTACAAATAATATATATTACAAATAATAATATTATTAATAATAAAATATTATTTGTAATAATTTCGGTGCGCCGGGTAGACAAAACTTTTCAGTATTGTCATAAGGAGGAAAGGAGAGAGAGACAGTAGCGTCCGCGATTCAGATTATGGGTAAGAAAGAATTAGGCTTGCTCGCTGAGCGAGAACGAGAGCGACAAGGAGAGAATGATATTCTGTTTCTCTCTCTCTCTCTCGCTCGCTCGGCGCGTCGACGAATGCCGACGCGTGGCTCACACGGATAGACCGAGCTGGCTGTGTGCGAGCATGTCGGGGGGGGGGGGGGGAATCCTCGTGCAAGCCCGTCATCAAATTCGCATCACTGATACCAATGATGTCAAAACCGAACAAGTTGCGGACAAGCGTAACTTGTAAATACCGGAGATCAACTGTTTATCAGCTCATAGACAATTAATATGACGAGATACCCGCGGAGACCCGTGTACTTCTCTTTCGTCTTTGCGTACAATTGCGATCAATAAAAAATTTTCACAAATTGTCCGGTTTTGACATCATTGTTATACGTGTGTGTACGTATGTGTGTATGTGTACACGTACAATTGCGATATACACTCATCACGTTAGCATTGATCACTTTTATTCATGCTAAAAGAAATAAGTATGATTATGTAAAGAATTTGTCTGCGTATTATTATACATTCTACATAGTTCTCCCTGTGATAGTAAAAATAACACACTTGAACAACCTCTACGCTCATATCACAAAGCCTGATCCACTGCGCTACTGAAGCAAATTGGTAATTCTTCTGCTATAACGACATTAACAGAAAAGACTAAACTTCAAACTGCATTTCTCAAAAACGTTTAAGATTTGCACCGTTTTTGGATAGCATTTGTTACTATTACATCAATATTATACTTTTCTAAAAGCAAAATCGCGCGGTGATTTCAAGGATGAAGATTTCTCTTGTATGAGATATTAATTATTCATTCTTTATTAATGGGAAAAGGTTTTCCTTTGGTTTAAATGTTCAAGAAAAGTTATTTGTTCTCTGAGAATCTTTCAATTCTTGTGTTCGTGAAAAGTTTATAAAATTCGTAAAGAAAGAAAATTATTTTACTACCTACCTGTTCAAGAGTTGCGCATAAGAGATATTTTAACAAATCTGAATCTGAATCAGTCAACAAATTAAATTTTTCGTTCAAAGAAGGTAAGCGTAAGTAAGATAAGTATAAATAATAAATTAAATATTATTCTCTCGATATAATAATAAATATTTTTGCTTTAGCTGAATCATCGAAATAAATATTCTATTATAAACTGACTTTTCGGGTTACAATATCAATTTGATTTTCCAGAGTACACTTTCAAATTGACTTTTCGGAATACGCTATTAAATTGACTTTTCGGAGTACACTTTCACGGAATACATTGACTCTCCTGAGTATACATTTTTTAGTTGACTCTGTGGAGTACACATTTTTAATTAACTCTTCGGAGAGAAGAAAAGAGAAACATTTTATATTTTATTTAAAAAATCTTGCTTTTTGCAAAAAACTGATTGATGAAGAAAAAAATAAATTCACGACCTCAACGAAGATCTTAAAAATATTACTGCAAAAAATGAAGTTGTTGTTATTATATACCATTGTACAATATTAAAATATACGCGCAATAATTATCTATAATTTGCATATATGAGCGTTTATGTAATTATAAGTAATATAAAAGTCATGACAAATTAATTTGGCCGTGCGTTATCTCTATCACTTCATGGCTAGAAACCGTCCGAACTCTCGAAATTATTTTCTTCCTGAATTATGAATATAAAGCAACGTGAATAGAAAATCAGGGAATGAAAGGGAGAACGCCGACGTCTGTCTTACGATAAGATCGCTGCTGGCTCGCTTCAGTTTATCGTCGCGATTGTCTATTCGCTGGTGGTGAGACAAAGACCGATTCTCCGTTTTTATCTAACTAATCCAGCTCGCTCGTGAACATAGCACAGAACAGAACCAAATAATTATGGACATAGAACGGAATAGTACCAACAAATCGTGGACATTGGCTTAGTAGTTCATTTCCATGAAAAATGACCCAGTTGGCGCTTCGAATCAGCCAATATTTCGATAACGCTGTAAATGCAGCCATGCCCGCTCTCAGGCTTCTCTCTGGCTGCGTTCCGATATTCACTGTCAGTACTGAAGATCTATAATATACGTGACGCATACTATATATTTTTAGTACTGGCAGTGAATACCGGAACGCAGCCTCTGTTTCTATGTTCTACCTGGGATCTTTCTTGTTAGTGATACAATCGCTGCATACTTGTCTCGTATTTACTCCTGCCGTGCAGTCTGCTCATCGGTGGTAAGACAAAAACAAAGAGCGATTGGTCGACTATGCTTTTCTAACTTACAATTTTTGTAAAAAAGTAGAGTGAACAAAAACCATGGACACTTTGTTGTTATCATCGGGACGTAGTTTATATATACTTTCTCAGGGGGCGCGTCGAAAAAAGTGTCCTTTAGAATTTGGCCCAATGGTTGCTCTCGGGCGTCTCTATGGTACTATATTCTTTCGAAAGTATCTAATGATGGTTAGGAGAGCGAATGCGAGACGTTTTTATTAGAAAATTTGAAGTATTGTATATTTATGGTGAATTACGGAAATATTTATGTGTTTGAAACAAGTATGATGGATGATATTCACATGAATTCGACAATTACAATTGAAAAATTCGAAGAAGAGGTAGTTAAATTAGACTCGAGTTTCAACGCCAACGAGATCATTTGTCTTGATAATCAGAGTTATAAATCGAGAAATGCCAATAAATGTTTCTCTTCTGATTATATTAATGCTGATAGTGGAGTTGATGATATGATTAAGACCGATGTTAACACCAATGAAGATCCATCATCGTTACAACTTAATGATATCACTTTAAAACCTATTTTTAAGGTTATGTTCCGTGATGAGAGTATTTCACGGTACGATCATATATTTTACATATTTTTGAGTACAAAAAGCATACACGTTAAAATGTTTAATTTAAAAATTACTCTGGAAGAACAAGAGTTATATAAAAATAAAGATTCAGACGTGTTCAACTAAATTAATAGAAATAAATTTTAAATCTATTGATAAATTCAAAATAAAATAATTGCACTTAATTGTGATCTTATACATTGAAATTTAAAATTATTAAAGATAAAATGACTTATATAACATCTTTTATGATATATATATATATAAAATATATATATATAAAATAGATGTCAGATATATGAATTAAATCATAAAGTATTTTATTATTATGATAAATTGTTTATAGATTATAGAATTTCTGTTTACAGGCTATATCGACAAAAAATAAGAGATTTCTTATATACTTTAGTGCAGTCAAAATTGCCCTGTGAGGAAGATGTGAATACATCCAATTTGGTATTAGAAATCTGGGATAAGAAAATATTTCAAGATAATTTGTCTATTAATAAAAAGAATAATATTATATCATTATCCAATAATCATAGTATAGAAAGCAGCAATGTTACATGTGATTTACTATTTGATACCCAACCAAAGTTAACAAATGATTTTGATATACCTACTTATGGAAAGGTTTGTTAATTTTATCTTATATTTTTTATTTTTGTATTATTACTAAGTAACTATGTCAATATATATACATATATAGTGTCTGATAATATGTATATTTCTTCCTAAGATAAAATTTGCTGAACAAATTAGATGAAAAAGACTTTTGTACTCCATCTTGCAACTACAATAATTATTGAAACATTAAAGAAAATTAGTAAATGTATATATTAGGTAGGATAAATTCTTTTTGCAGCAAAGTCTCATTGAAACTTTGAATTCATTGAAACTTTGAATCATTGAATCATTGAAACTGTCTGAATTCATTGACAATTTTTTAACAACAGCGAGCAATATGTAATGCTAGATGGAACACTTCTACTGTCCAATATTATATACTGTCCCATTGATAAAAGATTGTCTATAAATTTAAATAAATCATTTTGAATAAGATTTTGCCTAAAGATCTGTGTTACTCTATCATGTATATTTATTTATTATTTTTTAATTAATACCTTAACCATCAGATATTTTTAAAAATAATCATTTTTGTTGATTCAACAATTTCATTTTATGAATTCTACCTCTATATAAATGGATGTATACATGACATCTTGTTGTGTGTGTATGTATGTGTGTATATAAAATTAATATATTTGATTTTACTTATTTAAAGAATAAATTTTATTCTCTTTATATTTATTGTTTTTATAAGCAACATTATTTTATTTCAGAAATATAAAAGTACATTTGAGGAACCAGATTCTGAAATGTTGAAAGATCCAGCACCGAAAATGAGTTGTTTTAATTGTGAAGGTAATCACAATCTGCGAGATTGTCAGTTGCCTAGAAATCAAGCGAGTATTAATAAAAATCGTAAAGATTTTGCTGTAAAACATATGAGATCAGGAGTCCGTTACCATTTAAATGAAGAACAAAAATTTAGTCATATAATTCCTGGTCAATTAAGTCAAAAGCTACGTGCAGCCCTAGGATTAAAAGATAATGAATTACCTAAGCATATATACAGGTATCCATTCATAATCCATTGAATTTTGTAAAGTTACTCCTTCCTATCTTTCTGTTGCTTAAATTTGTATTTATATTTATCTCTATTATCAATAGTAGGGTTCTCCCACCTAATTCATATCACTTTCTATTTGTAACATGTAAATGTTCTTCTACTTCATTATATTATAAAAATATTTACTTGATGTTGAGTATTACATTAAAATAAGAAGAAGAAGAAATTCAATTCTCAATCTAATGGATTAAGAAGATTTTATTTTTTCTGTATGTCCAAAATGTATTTTCTTAGAATGAGATCACTTGGCTATCCTCCTGGATGGTTAGAAGAAGTGTGTTTACAACCTTCTGGATTATCATTATTTAATTCTGATGGGATAGCAGAAATTGAAACACATGACGAATCACGAGAAATCACTATGGATACAAATAGGGATCAATATGATATAAAAAAAATATATGATTTTCCTGGCTTTAATGTACCGCCTCCTCCTGGCACCATTGATGTAAGTGATTCTTATATATTTGACATTTGTATTATGAAAATAATTTTGCATCATAAGATGCAACATATTTTTAATTTGTAGTCAGAAAAGTCAATAAAGGCAAACGCGAGATATATATTGCAAAACTGAATTTATAAATGAGAAATAAAGTTGAACAAATCTTGATTCCTATAAGAATTTGAACAAAATATCGTACAAAAAAATTTGAAGAAAGTAATACACAAATTATTTATAGATTTACCATATGTAGAATACTATAACTTAAAAACCCCATATCTCACATATAGCAAGTCAGTTTTTTGCCATCCTTGATCCATACCAGTGAGTTTTGCAATTTATATTTTGCATTGGTTTGCATTGGTATTGATTTTTTTTCATCTACAATAGATTATGTATCTATGAACCGTGATCATTTTATTAATTTTAATCTATTAATCAGGAATGTTATAAATTTTATGCACCACAAATGCATCCCATGCATAGTAAAGAAGCGATGTTATTATGTCTGCAAGGTAAAGAAACAAATGATGGTTATAAGCGTAAGAAATTAAAACTATCTACATCAGCAAATGTCTCGGAAAAAATAATATCTTGTGAAATGGACATAGAAGATGCTGAAGGTACAATATAGTTTAATATAATTTATATAATATAATTTAAAATAACATATATGAGATTTATTACTCCTAGTATGAAGTTGCTTTACTAGAAACAATCATGGAAAAAGAAGATAGAAAGTAATGATAATTCTTTTGCTATCAACTATGTTATGTTATTAACACATATTTTTATTCTTATGTTATTAAGTTATATTATTTTTTCTTATGTTATTAAGATACAAAGAACTTTTTTTATTTTATTTAAATAGAAGCTTCTATCGAAAATGTGGTGTTAATGGACATTTCGTACCACCATTACCAAACCAATTTAACATCATTGTTGCCACCACCGCCGCCACCACCGTCACCACCGCCACCACCATCACCAGGAATAGATGTAGTAATGGAAGATTTGGATTCGCGATCTCAAGAATTACTTTCCCTATACGGTATGTTATGAAAAATATTACTATGATATTTCTTCTGAATTTATGATTTAAATTTGTGATATTATATTCTTTAGGATGACACTAACCTTATGCAGAGCAAATTCACCATCTTTACCCGAATTAGAAAACATGAAAAAACAGTTACTTGTAGAACTTGAAGAAACCAGTTCGCAATCTAATCCAGATGTTTCACTTAAAAGCAATTTCGATATTATGATTACACCGGAAAATAACACTGAAATTAAATGTTCTACTTTGCAAAACTCTTTAAATACAAGTAAAAATTCGGTTAAGTTGGTAGATTTTAGGTACACCAATATTACAAAGTATCTCTCCGTACAACAAATTACCATCATCAGAAAAATTCTCCAGAAACATTTGTAATGTTTTAAATTTTGAAAATTTGCCCGATTCAACGGGTAAGTATGAACAAATGACAGAAGTATTGCAAAAAAGTCAGAAATATTATGACAAAAATTCATCGAATATAAATTTTACAATTTATAAAAAAATTGAGTGACAAATGCGCATGCACATGTGCATACGCACCAGAATTTGCGATATTTAGTAATGCTTATAAATGCAAATGTAAATAGATATCTTTAGACATTTGTGATTTCAAATAGATGTTTCCACATAAACGTGTATAATTTATAAAAGTTTAATAATTTAGAATAAGTATAATTAAGTAAATAATGTAAAAATACATTAACATTTATAATTTTAATTATATTTTTTATTTTTATGTCAAGCCATGTATAACTTATCATGCTTCCAGAATTGAAATATTCAAGAGAAATATATACACATATATATAATTTTAAGAGACAACGTACAATTTTGGATATATAACTAACAACTAATTAAGAAGAATGTAAAAATGGGGGCGTTTTATAGTATGAAGATACGTTAACTCCTTACAATAGCATTTAATTAACAGTTTCGTAAAACGTATGCATATATTTAAATTTGTGTTTGGAAAGAACGAAAATATATATTGCAATTTAAATTACACAAAGAACAATAAGTGAAAAAGGCAAATTTTGACCCATCGTGGGGAACGGACAAAACATTTCTAGAAGATTTTAACTCATTGAATACAATACCGTCGTTAGTTTTTATTTAAAACCCGAGGAAATGTTCTAATTCGAGGATCTATTATCCAATAATTGAATGGCCCGGTAAGCCTTTGCGTAAACTTTGAAGCTATTGCAAACTCGTGTATTAGTTAAATTAACTGAAGACAGTTTAGATTTTCGATTTAATAGAATTATTTTCGATTTAATAGTTAAAAGTGTTCTCTTTTTATGCAAAATTTGCTATAACATATACAGCATCACAGATTATGCCAAAATTTGCGTATAACTATACAGCATCACAGATCACTCGTGCCACCGAGTTTTTGTAAACACATTTTAGGGAAAAATGTTTTCAGACAAAATTCTTACTTTTTGTTAACTTATCGACCTTTGGAAAATTCAAAATCATAAATTAACAAAGTCAGGCGCTCTTATAACAA